>NC_137118.1:35995439-36080439 GCF_949357685.1 Gobio gobio | reverse complement strand
CATTTGAATTCTGCCGAAGGCATTCAGAATATGTGTGCTAGTAAGTGATTGTTTGTCTTTTTGTAGTTTGAATAATAAATAACTTCTGTCCCTTTAAGACCTGACGCATGCATGGATCCCAAACACTGTTCCTGTGAGCTGGTTACGACTGTGTTTATGTTAAAACTCACCAAGATGGGCATTGAGACATTTTTGAGTGTATTTGACCATTAATAAGCTGGAAAAAGGAGCTAATTTTTGCACCTGTATGTCAGTGGCGGCTTTATTGCGGTAACGTTATGTGTGTGATTCAGATGCGAATGCGAAATCTGCGGGAATTAGTAGAATTAACATTATGTGCAACCCCGCACGAAATTCAGACCGGTCACACCAATACTAACACGCTAAAGAAAAATCCAGCAGAACAATGTTCAGAGGGTTAACCGGACTGAATGAGAGGAGGCGGGGGTGCATGTCAACTCACTGTCGGTCGGAGAGGAGAGGAGAGCGCAGCTGATATCGATACTGTAGACAATGAGTATCATATTGTTTCAGATATTTCAGTATTTATACATAGCGAAATATGGATATTATTGACAACACTAGTAGGCACACACACAGGTTCGCCAGTTTGCGTAGTATAGACCCAGCTCCCAACCCAACTTTGAGAATAGATTAACGGCGATATTTTTTTTATGGCCCGATAAGAGTCTCACGTTAACACAGCATGTTAACGCCGATAACGGCCCACCACTAATATATATATATATATATATATATATATATATATATATATATATATATATATATATATATATATATATATATATATATATATATATATATATATATATATATATATATATATATATATATATATATATATATATATATATATATATATATATATATATATATATATATATATATATAATATTTTACAAAAATTTAATTTACAAAAATCTTTTCTTTTTTACAGTGAAAAATTCCATCAGGATTCAGTGATTTGTTTTCTCTGTCATGTGTCTGTACAGCAGTAAATCCAGGAGTGTGTCCAAGCAGACGTTTTGAAGCAGCAATGTGTGACCGGATACGTTATGTGATGGCGCCAACGCCATGTACCGATGACAGTGACTGTGTCAAGAATGAGAAATGCTGCCACAATGGATGTGGACTTCAGTGTATGGCTCCAGTTACAGGTATATTATATTATTTTATATTATATTATATTATATTATAATATTATATTATATTATATTATATTATATTATATTATATTATATTATATTATATTATATTATATTATATTATATTATATTATATTATATTATATTATTATGGAGCTGTTTAATGTTTGAATCTGATTGGTTGATGAATGTTTTAAGGTGTGGAGTTATTTTCATGGAAACACACGGCTAAAGTAGCTCCAGACAGGTCTTGACCACATTACGTACATGTCCATATCACTTCACCAAATTATTCCAGTTATTTCAAAGGTCCTTACAGCCTACAACAGCAAAAGAAACAAAAACTGTAGTGAAAAAATAATTCAGCATTCAGTGATATGTTTTCTCTATCATGTGTCTTTATAACAGCAAAGCCAGGAGTGTGTCCAAGCAGACGTTATGAAGCAGCAAAGTGTTCCTGGATACATTTTGTGTCATGTGACGATGACAGTGACTGTCCCAAGAATGAGAAATGCTGCAGCACTGGATGTGGACATGAATGTATGCCCCCAGTTACAGGTATTATTGTATTATATTATATTATATTATATTATATTATATTATATTATATTATATTATATTATATTATATTATATTATATTATATTATATTATATTATATTATATTATATTATATTATTATATTATATTGCTGTTGAATGCTTGAATCTGACTAGTCAAAACCCATGACAAATAAAACATGACATTTTAAAGTAGAAAGACTGAAAGTTATTTCTTGTTAAATGTATTCCAATATAATATAGGTACAACTTCCAAAAATATATTTTTTTACAGTGAAAAATTCATTCAGATATGTTTTCTCTGTCATGTATCTGTACAACAGTAAATCCAGGAGTTTGTCCAAGCAGACGTTATAGAGCAGAAGAGTGTACCCGGATAAGTTTTGTGACGTGTGCCGATGACAGTGACTGTGCCAGAAATGAGAAATGCTGCAGCAATGGATGTGGACTTCAGTGTATGGCTCCAGTTACAGGTGTTATATCATATTATATTATATTAATTATATTATATTATATTATATTATATTATATTATATTATATTATATTATATTATATTATATTATATTATATTATATTATATATTATATATTATATATTATATATTATATATTATATTATATTATATATTATATTATATTATATTATATTATATTATATTATATTATATTATATTATATTATATTATATTACAAAAGCAAAAGAAGAAAAACCTACAACAATTTCTTGTTTCTATATTTGTAATAATTATATTATATTATATTAATTATATAATATATTGCTGTTGAATGCTTGAATCTGATTGGTCAAAACATGAAATTTTAAAGTAGAATGACTGAAAGTTATTTCTTGTAAAACTTATAAATATAGGTACAACTTATTAACCAAAAAAATCGTCTCGGTTACGTATGTAACCCTCGTTCCCTGAGGAGGGAACGGAGACGTACGTTAGTGACTAACGAATGGGGGTTTCGCTTAGAAGCCAATCATCTTCGAGAATTCAACAGCGCCCAATGGCAGTGCCAATGCCATGGGCATGCGGAATTTGCATGCGTAACTCCGCCCCACCTCGTGGGTATATAAGGAAGTACGCAGGCAACATCGCATTATGTTACTGCTGCAGGAGCCAAGACTGAACTCCGCGTTCCAGGCAGCACAGCTGATGTGGCAAAGGAAACGTACGTCTCCGTTCCCTCCTCAGGGAACGAGGGTTACATACGTAACCGAGACGTTCCCTTTCGTTCAGTCACTACGACGTACGTTAGTGACTAACGAATGGGGGTTCCAATACAACAACGCCACTCAGCTGTCGTCCAGTGCCCTGCGTAAGTGTGAGTACCCTGTCGTAAGACTAGTACGGACGAAGGACTCCCACTTATCACAGGATTACCAAGGTACACTGGGAAGCATATCCCAGTGAGGGAATGCCAAGATGCCTACCGTAGGGAGGGCTTAAGAACACACATATGACCCGCTAAGGGCTGCATATGGAAGATCTCTAGGGTACCAGCCGAAGGTGGATTTTTAACCCTAGGGGTGGCAGGGACTAGCCAAGGGAAAGACACCTGCTCGCTGAGGAGGCTTACGGTGGAAATACTCGTGTGGGGGTCGCCGGAGGGGAACCATGCACACGGAGCACCTGGCCGGACATGAGGGTCTGGGCTCGAAAGGGCAGACTGAACTGATGTCGGCGTGAGCAGTGCTGGAGGAGCTCAGGGCTCTCGGGGAGCTCACCTGAGGGAAAATATCGCACGTATCCAGTCCTTGGAGTGGAATGGCGAGCAAGCGAAGACACCTGAGCCTGGCCCATTACCGGCCACCCGTAGGGGCGAGTACATAGTCGGACACTGGCTCCACTCAGAGATTGTAGAATCTGGCGAATGTGTTGGGTGTCGCCCAGCCTGCAGCTCTGCAGATGTCTGTTAGCGAGGCGCCATGCGCTAGAGCCCAAGAGGGGGCCACACTCTGGGTGGAGTGTGCCCTCACACCAAGGGGACATGGTCGACCTTGCTGCTGGTAAGCCAAAACAATGGTGTCCACTATCCAGTGAGACAACCTCTGCTTTGAGAGAGCACTTCCCTTCCGCTCTCCACCATAACAGACAAAGAGCTGGTCTGAGGTCCTGAAACATTGCGTACTGTCTACATAGGCGCGGAGAGCGCGAACTGGACAGAGCAATGCCAAGGCTGGGTCTGCCTCCTCCAAAGGCAGCGCTTGCAGGTTCACCACCTGATCTCGGAACGGAGTGGTGGGAACCTTGGGCACATATCCGGGCCGGGGTCTCAGGATCACGTGAGAGTTAGCCGGCCCGAACTCAAGGCACGCTTCGTCAACCGAAAATGCTTGCAGGTCCCCGACCCTCTTAAGCGAGGCCAATGCAGAGCCGTCTTCATAGACAAGAACTTAATCTCAGCCGACCGCAAAGGCTCAAAGGGAGGCCTCTGCAGAGCACTTAAGACTACTGAGAGGTCCCAAGAGGGAACGAGAGGAGAGCGAGGAGGATTCAGTCTCCTCGCCCCCCTCAGGAACCTGATGATCAGGTCGTGCTGACTTACCTTTTTGTCTCCCAGGAGATCGTGGTAGGCAGATATTGCGGCCACATACACTTTAAGGGTGAAAGGAGACAGCCTTCGCTCCACCCCCTCCTGGAGAAACGATAGCACGGACCCGATCGGGCATTTCCAGGGGTCTTCTTGGCGGGAAGAACACCATGTGACGAAGAGGTTCCACTTCAACGTATAGAGACGTCGCGTAGACTCAGCTCTAGCGGAAGTGATGGTAGCGACCACCGCAGGTGGAAGACTACTCAAACCTGCCGCGTCCCGTCCAGAAGCCACACGTGGAGCTTCCAGAACGCTGGACGCGGGTGCCAAAAGGTGCCCCGTCTCTGAGTGAGGAGGTCCGGTCTCAGAGGAATAGGCCAGGGAGGGGCTGTCGCAAGGAGTATAAGTTCCTGGAACCAGGTCTGGCCGTGCCAATACGGGGCGACCAACATGACCTGCTCCTTGTCCTCCCTGATCTTGCACAGTACCCGTGCAAGAAGGCTCACTGGGGGAAACGCATACTTGCGTAGCCCTGGCGGCCAGCTGTGCGCCAGTGCATCCGTGCCAAGGGTGCCCTTGGTCAGGGAATAATACAGGGAGCAATGGGAAGAGTCCTGGGAGGCAAACAGATCTACCTGTGCGTCGCCGAACCGTTCCCATATCAGCTGGACCGTCTGGGGGTGGAGTCTCCACTCTCCGGGGAGAGGCTGAATCCGTGAGAGCTCGTCGGCTGCACAGTTCAGGTCTCCGGGGATGTGGACAGCACGAAGGGACCTCAGGTGCTTCTGACTCCACAAAACGAGATGGCGGGCGAGTTGAGACATACGGCGGGAGCGTAGACCGCCCTGGTGGTTGATGTACGCTACTACGGCCGTGTTGTCTGTCCTGACTAGTACATGTTGACCCCTCAGCAACGCTCGGAAGCGGTGCAGGGCGAACCGTACTGCCAGTAACTCAAGGCAATTGACATGCAGAAGGCGCTGGGGTCCTATCCAGGAGCCCGCGGCTGCTTGCCCATTGCACATGGCACCCCAGCCCGTGGATGATGCATCTGTTGATACAACAACATGCCTGGAAACTCGTTCTAAGGACACTCCGGTCCGTAGAAAACTGAGGTTCGACCACAGGGTGAGAGTCTGTAAGCAGGCCCGAGTCACTTGTACCCGGAGCGTGCCAGACCGCCATGCCCATCTCGGGACTCGATCGCGTAGCCAGTGCTGAAGCGGTCTCATATGAAGCAATCCGAGCGGCGTCACCGCGGCTGCAGATGCCATATGCCCCAGGAGCCTCTGAAATAGTTTCAGTGGAACCGCACTCTTGCCCTCGATTTGACGAAGGGAAGTCAGCAGAGACTGCGCGCGCTCGCTCGAAAGCTGCGCGCACATGGCGACCGAGTCGATATCCATACCGAGAAAAGAGATCCTCTGCGCGGGGCAAAGTTTGCTCTTCTCCCAGTTGACCCGAAGGCCCAGACGGGCTAGGTGAGGGAGCACCAAATCTCTGTGTCCGCAAACCTGCTCTCGAGAGTGACCCAGTATGAGCCAGTCGTCGAGGTAGTTCAGGATGCGAACCCCGTGCTGCCGAAGGGGCGCAAGGGCTGCCTCGGCAATCTTCGTAAAGACGCGAGGGGACACAGATAGCCCGAATGGTAGAACTGCGTACTGATATGCCCGCCCCTCGAAAGCAAACCGTAGGAACGGTCTGTGTCGAGGTAGAATGGAGACATGGAAGTAGGCGTCCTTCAGGTCGATCGCTGCAAACCAATCGTCTGGACGAACGCATTCGAAAAGGCGTTTTTGCTGTCAACATCTTGAACGGAAACCGGTGAAGGTAACGGTTCAAGACGCGCAGGTCCAGGATCGGTCGTAACCCACCGGTCTTTTTGGGTACAATGAAGTACGGGCTGTAAAACCTGGAATTCATCTCGGCTGGAGGGACAGGTTCGATCGCACCCTTCGCCAGTAGGGTGGCAATCTCCGCTCGCATGACGGGGGCATTGGCCCCGATCATGGTGGAACGGACTCCCCGGAAGCAGGGAGGAACCTGCGCGAACTGAATCGCGTAGCCGCGCCTGATGGTCCGCTCGACCCAGCGGGACAGCCCTGGAAGCTGAAGCCAGACTCCCAGAAACTGTGCCAACGGGGTCATACGGAGTACAGACGTACCCGGTGTGGGTTTGCAGCGATACAGCCTCACCGGCCCGGACATGGGAGGCTGAGGGGCGTCCCGGTGCGGGGCCACGGTTGACTGCTGCGTCCTGACAGAGGAGACCAGGGAAGGACGCACGTTCCACTGGGGTCTGCTCTGCCAGGAGGCTGGCGACAGAGTGGGATGCGAGTGGCGGGACCCGTGGGTGGCGCGCACCGTCATCACCGGACTCTGTGGGCTCAGGGATGGGAGTGTTAATTCTTTCTTTGACCAAAATAGGGTGCTGCTGACCCGGGGGCCAGCAGCTGAACAAAGGATTCTCCCCCGGCCCTCCACCGGGGGAAGGAGTAGTCCTGCTACCATCTCCTCGAAAGAATTTCCCATCCCTGTGCTGGCCTGGCGTTTAGCGGGGCGCGGGGCGGCCTTAGGGGACTTGGACGCCTTCCTACGGCTTCCTCCGCGACCCGGCTCGGGTGAAGGCTGCTGCTTGGACCGGGTGGGAGGGGCGGGAGCCTTAGGAGGGCGTCCTTGGCGTGGAGCAGACTGAGGCGACTGTGCCGGCGGCTGGGTGGAGGCAGCAGCTGGCCACCGGGGCAGTACGTGTTTTATAGCCTCAGTCTGCTTCTGGGCGATTGAGAACTGTTGGGCAAAGTCCTCAACCGCCCCGCCGAAGAGGCCGGCCTGGGATATGGGGGAACCGGGTCCGCTCGGTGTCCCGCATATCGGCCAGGTTCAGCCACAGGTGACGCTCCTGGACCACATTTGTGGACATCACTTGACCCAGGGAGCGTGCGGTCACCTTCGTCGCCCGGAGAGCGAGGTCGGTGGCGGCACGCAGCTCATTTAAGAGCCCCGGATCAACTCAACCCTCGTGCATGTCCTTGAGGATCCTGGCCTGGTAGACCTGAACGATCGCCATGGCATGCAACGAAGCGGCAGCCTGCCCCGCGGCTCCGTGCGATTTCGCCACCAAGGTTGATGTGAATCGACAGGCTTTGGAGGGGTGCTTAGGATCACCGCGCCAGGTTGAAGCGCTCTGAGGACACAGTTGCATCGCAACAGAACGTTCAACTGGGGGGACCCCAGTGTACCCTTTAGCTGCCGCCCCATCGAGGACGGAGAAGGTGGAGGAAGTCGCCGAACGGTCACGGGAAGACAACGGGGACTTCCAGGACCGCGCAAGTTCCTCATGAAGCTCGGGAAAGAAAGGTATTGGGGGCGGGGACTGATGGTTGTCAGCGCGCGCTCCCAAAAACCAATCATCGAGCCTAGAGCGTTCGGGACAGGGCGGAGGGTTCCACTCTATCCCTAAGCTCGCGGCTGCCCGAGACAACATGGCTGTCAGCTCTGGGTCCGATTCGGGCAATGCTGGCGCGCCCGAAGGCGGCAGCACAGCCGAGTCATCATCCTCAGAGGACTCGAGCCCACCTTGTGATGCGGTGACCGATATCGCATCTTCCTCCGGAGCGCCAAACGAGATGCGCGAGGGGGCAGGAGCCGGCCCCGCGATCTGCGTCTGGACACTCGTGGGTTGCAGTGTGCAAGACGGGGGTGTGGCCCGAGGCATGAGCGTCGGGGCTTTGTTCCACACCGTAACCGTCAGGTCACCCTGACCACCAGCCGAAGTACTGGGCCTCTGGGACTCAGTAGATCGGGGTGTGGTAGAGGGGACTCTCACTTCATTACGAAGGTCATGGAGTCTTGACCGCAACACCGCGATGGTCATGTTCCCGCAGTGGGAACATGACTCATCCACAAACGCTGTCTGAGCATGCTGAAAACCCAAACATATCAGACAGTGTTTGTGCCCATCAGAGGGAGATAACAACCGGCCACACCCAGAAGTACACGGACGAGACATCCTGAAAAGGACGCGTCACGTGTAAGCTCTTTTAGGAGAGGAAGCTTCGCAGAGAACGCCGAAGCGCCCAGGGACCACACACCAGCTGTCTAGCGGACCACTGCGCAGATCAGCAGGCAGGCAGTATGATGATCACTGGAACGCGCCGTAACACCAACGCCTCTGGAAAGCTGCTCGTCTCGAAAAGCTGTCGAAGACTCAGATCAGGCTTGAAGGAGTGAAGAGATCCTCTTGGCTCCAAAGCAGAAACATAATGCGATGTTGCCAGCGTACTTCCTTATATACCCACGAGGTGGGGCGGAGTTACGCATGCAAATTCCGCATGCCCATGGCATTGGCACTGCCATTGGGCGCTGTTGAATTCTCGAAGATGATTGGCTTCTAAGCAAAACCCCCATTCGTTAGTCACTAACGTACGTCGTAGTGACTGAACGAAAGGGAACTTTATTTACAGTGAAAAATTCATTCAGATATGTTTTCTCTGTCATGTGTCTGTATAGCAGCAAATCCAGGAGTGTGTCCAAGCAGACGTTATAAAGCAGAAGAGTGTACCCGGATACGTTTTGAGTCATGTGCCAATGACAGTGACTGTGCCAGAAATGAGAAATGCTGCAGCAATGGATGTGGACTTCAGTGTATGTCTCCAGTTCCAGGTATTATTATATTATATTATATTATATTATATTATATTATATTATATTATATTATATTATATTATATTATATTATATATTATATTATATTATATTATATTATATTATATTATATTATATTATATTATATTATATATTATATTATATTATATTATATTATATTATATTATATTATATTATATTATATTATATTATACATTACATTATATTATGATACAGGGCTATTGAATGCTTGAATCTAAATGGTTGATGAACATTCTAAGGTGTGCAGTTATTTTTATGGAAATGCACAGCTAAAGTAGTTCCAGGCAGGTCTTGACCACATTACGTACATGTCCATATCACTTCACCAAACGATTTCAGTTATTTCAAAAGGTCCTTACAGCTTACAACAGCAAAAGAAGAAAAACCCACGACAAATAAAACATGAAATTTTAAAGTAGAAAGACTGAAATGGTTATTTCTTGTATCTATATTTGTAATAATTATATTATATTATATTATTTTATATTATATTAATTATATTATATTATATTATATTATATTATATTATATTATATTATATTATATTATATTATATTATATTATATTATATTAATTATATTATATTATATTATATTATATTATATTATATTATATTATATTATATTATATTATATTTAGGGCTGTCAAAAGATTAATCACGATTAATCGCATCCAAAATAAAAGTTTGTGTTTACATAATGTGTGTACTCTGTTAATTATTATTTATATATAAATACACACACAAGCATGAATATATTTAATTTAAAAATATTATTTGTATATATAAAACATGTATATTTATATATTATAGATTATATAAATGTATATACAGTATATACATGCAAATATTTCTTAAATATATGAATGTGTGTGTATTTATATATAAATAATAACACACATATATTATGTAAACACAAACTTTTATTTTGGATGCGATTAATCGCGATGAATCTTTTGACAGCCCTAATTATATTATATTGCTGTTGAATGCTTGAATCTGACTAGTCAAAACCCATGACAAATAAAACATGACAGTTTAAAGTAGAAAGACTGAAAGTTATTTCTTGTAAAACGTATTCCAATAAAATATAGGTACAACTTCCCAAAATATATTTTTTTACAGTGAAAAATTCATTCAGATATGTTTTCTCTGTCATGTATCTGTACAACAGTAAATCCAGGAGTGTGTCCAAGCAGACGTTATACAGCAGGAGAGTGTACCCGGATAAGTTTTGTGTCGTGTACCGATGACAGTGACTGTGCCAGAAATGAGAAATGCTGCAGCAATGGATGTGGACTTCAGTGTATGTCTCCAGTTACAGGTATTATATTAATTATATTATATTAATTATGATACAGGGCTATTGAATGCTTGAATCTAAATGGTTGATGAGCATTCTAAGGTGTGCAGTATTTATGGAAATGCACAGCTAAAGTAGTTCCAGGCATCCTTGTTCACGGTCCACCGGGACCACGGTCCACCGGAACAGGGACCACCGGAACAGGGACCACCGGAACAGGGACCACCGGAACAGGGACCACCGGAACACGATCCACCGGAACACGGCCCACCGGAACACGGCCCACCGGAACACGATCGACCGGAACAGGGACCACCGGAACACGATCCACTGGAACCGGGACCATTGGAGCAGGCGTGGAGGGAGCCTTTCGCCTCCTCCTCCGTTTCCAAACAGAGGTCACCAGAACTGGGTCCATCGGAACAGAGACCACTGGAACTGGGACCACCGGAACACGATCCACCGGAACTGGGACCACCGGAACATGATCCCTTCTTCTCCATACCGGAGTCCATGGAGGGCTGGGGCTTCCACTGACTGTAGGTGGAAAATGGAGACAGTCAGTGGGCTGGGATGCTGCTGGCCGAGGATTTTCGGGCTCCTTCAGATGTTGCACGAAGTCCCAGAATCCCAGCTTCCCCAGCCCCTCCATCTCTCCCGGACAGAGTGTCATGTCCAAACAGAGGTTAAAGGTTTCCTTACACTCTGCCTCGTTGAGGACGAAGTGGTCCACCTCTCTCATGTACTGGCATACGAACTCTTGTACATCCGTCCCCTGTTGACGGATGTACCTGGAGTTAACGTAACAAATTACCAGTAGGCGTCCAGAAAACTCCATAGGGAAGTATGGGGATAACACAGGAAAAGCAAAAAACAAAACAAAAACAACTCCTGCTGAATCCTCAAGTGGTCGGTACGTT
Source organism: Gobio gobio (assembly GCF_949357685.1). NCBI lineage: Eukaryota > Metazoa > Chordata > Actinopteri > Cypriniformes > Gobionidae > Gobio > Gobio gobio. The sequence goes on along the minus strand of NC_137118.1, from coordinate 36,069,267 downwards.
ATGTTATGGTAAAACTAAAGAAAACTAAGGTGAGGGCTCATGTGCAGGAAGGGATAGGTTTTATTAGCAAAATAAACATAATCAAAAACAAAAACCCACAAGGGGGAAAACATGACAGAATTTAAACCAACAAAACAACAACTTCAAAACAAACGAACCAAATGGTCACGGAGAAAGAGAGTGGATCACAGGGAAGGAAGACATAGACCAAACAACGTACCGACAAGAGCTGTGTCCCAAAGTGAAGGGCACGCACTTCGAAGGCCGCGTTTGAAGTGCGATTGCTTCATTGCGGCACTACGAAGGGTGTCCCAATGTGAAGGCTGCACCCTCTGAAGGCCACATTTGAAGTGCGATTGCGTCACAGCGGCACTACGAAGAGTGTCCCAATGTGAAAGCTGCACTTCCGAAGGCCGCATTTGAAGTGCGATTGCGTCACAGCAGCGCGACGAAGGCTGCCGCAAGTCGAAAGCGACTCAAAATGCGCCCTCCGTTTCTCAGGCAAAGGAAGGGTACAGCAGATGGAACCTTACCACAACTTCGCAGCCTACCCTATCCCAGAATTCATAGCACACTGGTGACTACAGGATTTGACTGGTCCGCATTCCCGCGGCGGGTTTAAATTTCCCAGTGAAAGACGGTAGCGGTCGGTAACTCAAGTGTAGCCTGGCGCAACCGCTTGAACTTGAAGTAAACAAAACGTTTAGTGCATTCGTGGTAGAGCAACCTGGCAAGATAATTTCCCAATTTTAACTAGCTTAAGTGTTATTTATTTCTCAACCATTCTCTCAAGAAGAGGAATCAGTCCATTCTCTCCTTTTTTGCTGTTTTTTTCTTTTATCTCTTATTTCTGCACTTTCTTTAAATACAAATTAGATCTGCGTGGGGCTGTTTTTTCGTCCCGCTCCCGCAATAAAATCTATTAAGCACCGCACCCTCCCGCTCGCGCTTCAAATTCACTCCGTGCTCACGCGCTATAAATTATTTTATTCCCGACCGATCCAGCTAAATTTAGATTTCGTTTCCAGAATCTCTGTTTTAAATGTCCTCTACAGAAAGAGAGAGAGACTGGGGATAACAGAAGTAAGGCTATGTTGGCCAAGCAATCATTTATTTATTTTTTCTTATAGGCCTAGGCATACTGTCAACACCTAAAATATGTCACAGACAAAAATAGGCTAAATCAAATACGACATCTGTCACTCAAAACTATAAGTCAAAATGCAAATAAACGAAAACTGCTGACATTACTGCAAAATAAAGTATTTAATATGAATAAATGAATGAATGTCGCTCACTGACGACGTTATACCTCCAAAGGCTGAATGTAAAGTCGTGGCCGGGATGCACAGAACAATTTCTCTATATTATGATTATTATTTTATTTTATGCAAGTTATTTGTAAATGAAAACAAGTAATTGCTGTCTATTGTTATTTTTCGTTAACTTGAAATGTGTAGGCTAAATAAAAGAGAGGTTGTTTTGTACATTCTGTTTATTTTTGTAATGCAAGTTATAATTTGTAGAAATTCATATGTTCATTATATTTTCTTGTCATGTAAATTAAAATGTGGAAATGAAAATAAATTGGTCTATACATTACTTAAAGTACTTTTTACCTATTTTTATCTAATAGTTTTTTGAACTATTCAGAGGCCTACAATAAATATCAGAAACAACAGAAATTTAAATGAACAGCTGAAACAGAAGAACACATTTCTACACTTTCATTGAGCTGAGCGGGAGACGCTGGTGGAGCTGGACCGGGATGACAATAGAAACCCTGGTAAGGCCTGTGCCAGCGGGACATCATCTTCTGGGATGAGTGCATATTTCCACTGTCCGCAGGTTTGCGATGCTGAATCGGTCGACGGCTGGCATGTCATAAAAAGTATAGCTACATTGCATCTGAGATGATGTGAGTTGAATAAAAATAAAATAAGTAGGCTACTTAAATAAAGACTTGGACGTAAATATATAAATGTTTAAAATATATTATAACAGTTACATTTAACATAATAAATAAACAATAGTTGCAACTTAACGATTAAATATTTAACCATACACAGATTTACGTGCTTATGGTCCGGTCTCCCATCATCGCAGGCTTTGAAGCATGTCAAAATCCAATAAAACTTATAAAAAGCAAAAAATAAATAAATAAATTCTGCTCCATTTCTCTTTTTAAAATCTCCTCACGAACGTCCGCTGTCAGTCACACACCTGCTACAGCCCATTCAACGAGGCTCGGTTCAGTGTTGCCAAGTCTGGAATTGGGAGGCATTTACTGTTGATGTGGTTTGTTTTGTTTGTAGCCTATAGTCCACAGGTGTAAGTTGTCTTTACTTTAGCAATATTTGTACTGGGCGCCCCCCGCGTTTTGGCATATGCTGGCCCATTTTGGCCGTGATTCCGCTACTTTTGATTAGCAATTGGAGGGGTTTTGTTGTGCAGACCTGGCAACCCTGTCCCTCGGTTTGCCCTTCATGCACTTCATGCACTTCTAAGGCGTGGCCTGGTCTGGCCTTCGAAGTGCACGGCCTTCGAAGTGCGCACCCTTCACTTTGGGACACAGCTAAGGACTGGGAACACAAGGGAACACTAGCTGTGTCTCATTTCATTTAATTTTGAAGGCTGCATCCTCTGGAGGACACATCCTATGAAGGATGCGGTATACGGAGAGTCCTTAATCAGAATTAAACGAGACGTCCTCCGTAGGACACACAGGCAGGAAGTATCACGTTGCTATGCCAACACGTTCACAGTGGAGTTGCGCTCTCACACCAGTTATATGAATGAAAATTATTTATAACTTGAAAATGACTATGAAATGTTTTGCCTTGACAGCAAAGTACTGTTCTAAACGTTTAAAAAAAAAAAAAAAAAAAAAAAAAAAAAAAAATTCACAACACTTGTAATCCTGTTTACCACAACTATCTATTTGAGGTATATATACAGCTTAAAAACAAAAACAAGCTTTAAACTACTTAAGTTTAAACACCACATCTTCGCTTGCATGTATATCTGCCGGCGGCGCAAATAATTGTGGGTTATCTGCAGCAACGAAGGATACATCTCATGCACACTAGTGATGTTACGTATGACACTGAAGCGTCGATGCGCGTATCGCGCATGCGACACATTTTGTAGTGAAGCTCCGTATCGGGGTGTGTATTGGTTTCCTAGAGTCACGTGACCGATGACAAATGAAGCCTCACTTTCTGTCCAATCACGTGCGCGTTTCACTTTGCGTGTCAGAAGCAAGCCTGTAGTCCTTCAGTCAGAAATTGAAGCTTTCGGGCCTCGATCGCCCCCCGGTGGCCGGTCCCAGTATAGCTCCTAAACCCCGCCTCTCCATGTATTAGAATGGGCGCGAGACACACTAAACAATTTAATTACACTTCAAACAATTGTTTCCTAAAGATGGTTTCTGTCATTTTAGGAAGTTTTTATTACAATAATTTCATTTCAAGTGTTCGTTTTTTAAATAAGTTTAGTTTTAGTGAGTTATTTGATGCTATAAAAACGAGGGGTGTGACGTCATGATTGACAGCTGAGATTGACGGCTTCTCTGAATGAACTTGTCACTGAGGCACTAACGGACTTTTTTCTGGATTTTTGGGAGGAGATTGGAGCTTTAGCTTTAATTTATACACTTCCATAACTGTTTATTTCACACCAACATAATGAATTGTTCTGCATCTGCGAGAGTGTGGGCGGGCTTTTGATAATCGCGCCTCTACTTCCTGTTCTCTACTGCGCAACTCCGGTCCCGAGATCGCTACTGCGCAGACTCGGTCCCAAGATGTCAGCGCCGTGAGCGGGCCTATGAAAGCTTCAACTTTGGTCAGCGGAAGTCAATGAAGTCGCGTCGTCCATATTTTTTTACGGTCTATGGTCAGAAGCTTCGTTCGAACCCCCAGATCTTACTTAACAAGTCCTTGTTGCCTCAGTCTGGTTGATGGTTTTGTGAGGAGAGTGCTTTACTTTGAAAGTTAAATAATATATTACATTTAGATAAACATTTATTTGTCACTATTTACTATTTTTTGTTTGTTGGAGTTGTGTCTTTGTATTTTGGTAAAATATTTGCCTTACTGTCATTCCTACTGTTACACAAGCACTATCACTGCCAAGTGTCATAAGCACATTTAATTACAGATGATCCTATCACACAATGTCCTTATTTTGTGTGTGTGTGTGTGTGTGTGTGTGTGTGTGTGTGTGTGTGTGTGTGTGTGTGGAGAGAGAGTAGGCCTACGTTACATCTTATTGAATCATATAAGCTCATATTATATTTTATTGACACACTTTAATGGGTAAATTAATTTATTTACTGGACACATTAAACACAAACATAAGCTTTTATTTGTACACATAGCATTGAAACGATGGAGTGTGTTGTGGTTGCTTCATCTGACAGAGGTTCTTCCACAGACTTCTGCCTGCTTTATTTTAAATAAGCACCAGATGGCACTGTTCTTGACACTCTCGAAGCTTTGAATCTTTTCCCGAAACAGTCAGGGTAAAGCCTCACTGCTTCATGAGGCTTCATTTCCACATCACTAATGCACACTCCGAATTCCTGAAAAGAAGGGCGCATTTGAAGGTCGCATTCGGAGTATCCTAATTACTTTTTTGAAATGAGACAGCCTTCAGACGCATGCAGCCTTCAAATGCGACCTCCGGAGGATGCAGCCTTTCGAAATGAGACAAAGCTTATATAAAGGGGAATAAATCAGGAGGGAACAGGTGGGAGAAATCAAACACTAATCAGATAACAAGGGGGAGGGATCAGACAAAGACACAAGCACATTGCCCAAAATAACAACACACCACATGTGCTCCACAAGACAGGACAGGCATGTGACACATGTTTCTGTACAGCAGTAAATCCAGGAGTGTGTCCAAGCAGACGTTATAAAGCAGAAGAGTGTACCCGGATACGTTTTGAGTCGTGTGCCAATGACAGTGACTGTGCCAGCAGTGAGAAATGCTGCAGCAATGGATGTGGACTTCAGTGTATGTCTCCAGTTGCAGGTATTTATTATATATTATATTATATTATATTATATTATATTATATTATATTATATTATATTATATTATATTATATTATATTATATTATATTATATTATGTTATATTATGTTATATTATATTATATTATATTATATTATATTAATTATATTATATTATATTAATTATATTAATTATGATACAGGGCTATTGAATGCTTGAATCTAAATGGTTGATGAACATTCTAAGGTGTGCAGTTATTTTTATGGAAATGCACAGCTAAAGTAGTTCCAGGCAGGTCTTGACCACATAACGTACATGCCCATATCACTTTGCCAAATGATTTCAGTTATTTCAAAAGGTCCTTACAGCCTACAACAGCAAAAGAAGCAAAACCAACAACGTATAAAACATGACATTTTAAAGTAGAAAGACTGAAATGGTTATTTCTTGTTTCTATATTTGTAATAATTGTTTTATATTATATTATATTATATTATATTATATTATATTATATTATATTATATTATATTATATTATATTATATTAATTATATTAATTATGATACAGGGCTATTGAATGCTTGAATCTAAATGGTTGATGAACATTTCAAGGTGTGCAGTTATTTTTATGGAAATGCACAGCTAAAGTAGTTCCAGGCAGGTCTTGACCACATAACGTGCATGCCCATATCACTTTGCCAAATGATTTCAGTTATTTCAAGAGGTCCTTACAGCCTACAACAGCAAAAGAAGCAAAACCAACAACGTATAAAACATGACATTTTAAAGTAGAAAGACTGAAATGGTTATTTCTTGTTTCTATATTTGTAATAATTGTTTTATATTATATTATATCATATCATATCATATTATATTATATTGCTGTTGAATGCTTGAATCTGATTGGTCAAAACCCATGAAAAATAAAACATGACATTTTAAAGTAGAAAAACTAAAAGTTATTTCTTGTAAAACGTATTACAATAAAATATAGGTACAACTTCCAAAAAAAATATTTATTTACAGTAAAAAATTCATTCAGATATGTTTTCTCTATCATGTTTCTGTACAGCAGTAAATCCAGGAGTGTGTCCAAGCAGACGTTATAAAGCAGAAGAGTGTACCCGGATACGTTTTGAGTCGTGTGCCAATGACAGTGATTGTGCCAGCAATGAGAAATGCTGCAGCAATGGATGTGGACTTCAGTGTATGGCTCCAGTTCCAGGTATTATTATATTATATTAATTATATTATATTATATTATATTATATTATATTATATTATATTATATTATATTATATTATATTATATTATATTATATTGTTGTTGAATGCTTGAATCTGATTGGTCAAAACCTATGACAAATAAAACATGACATTTTAAAGTAGAAAGACTGAAAGTTATTTCTTGTAAAATGTATTCCAATAAAATATAGGTACAACTTCCAAAAAAATCTTTATTTACAGTAAAAAATTCATTCAGATATGTTTTCTCTGTCATGTGTCTGTATTGCAGCAAATCCAGGAGTGTGTCCAAGCAGACGTTATAAAGCAGAAGAGTGTACCCGGATACGTTTTGAGTCATGTGTCAATGACAGTGACTGTGCCAGAAATGAGAAATGCTGCAGCAATGGATGTGGACTTCAGTGTATGTCTCCAGTTGCAGGTATTATATTATATTATATTATATTATATTATATTATATTATATTATATTATATTATATTATATTATATTATATTATATTATATTATATTATATTATATTGTGCTATCAATTGATTAAAAAAATTAATTAATCACACATTTTTCGGTCATTAATTGTGATTAATCGCACCTAACATTAAAGTCCTTTATATATTATTATATTGTTATGATTTCACATTTAATCTCCAAATTAATGTAGAAAAACCATACAGACAGTAGCTGATTTTTTTAATTATTTTGTAATGCTTCCTCGGGTGCACTTTTATGTTAGTATGGGTTTTACATCAAAAATGGTCATAATTAAAAAAATAAAATACATTTTTCCTACCCTGATTTTAGCCTCTGATTTGAACGCTCTGTTTGAAGGGGTGTGTCTGCTGTGAGACTTCAGTGTAAATGCCCACTGCTGTGATTGGATAACATCTTTGCATATGAAATAAGTATTACACAAGGAACTCTCTCGAAAAACGTTTAGCACATTTTTACTATTACAGCTGTCGATATTAACCAATAATGAAAAGTGTTGATTATAGCATTACATTTAGATCTACTCCTGTCACATGAAAGCTGCAGCGATGACCATTGTAGCCAATCACTGACATGAATGCAGTGATCTCATCATTGCAACTCTCTGCTTGGAAACATTTCTGCACACTAACAAATGCTTTCATCATTACTGACAGTGCAAACATGATGTAAAAGATTTGTTGATTATTACGGGAATTTTGGCTTGAGTCCACTGATAAACGTCTCGGTTACGTATGGTAACCCTTGTTCCCTGAAGGAGGGAACTGAGGCATACGTCGGTTATACCGACCAATTGGGATCACTTCAGGGAGCCCCTATCAGCTTCGAGATATAGAGAACAGGCCAATGGGCCATTGGCGTGCGAGATTTGCATCTCACGCTCGCCCCGCTCCGCGGGTATAAACAGGAAGCGAGAGCAGCGCACTATTGTTTTTCACTGAGGAGCCGAACTAGTGACTCGGCCATGCAGTGATGGTAAGGAACTGTGGTGACGGGACGTACGTCTCCGTTCCCTCCTTCAGGGAACGAGGGTTACCATACGTAACCGAGACGTTTCCTTTCAGTCGGTCACTACGACGTACGTCTGTTATACCGACAAATTGGGATTCCCTTGGGAAAACGCCACAGTTACTAACACTTCCAGCGCCCAGCGAGAGCCCCTCAGACCCCGTTCTAATGCGGGTGGGGAAATTCACGCAGGGAGAGTCCAGAGTCACACTGCTGTTCCACAAGACCCACTCAGCAGACTTATTGGATAACGCTGGGAAAGCTTGCCCGGAGGACGCTGCGGGAGTCACATCATGCCCGGAGGGAGTTACCATGTGGAGAATACACGTATGGACTGGCCTTGGGCATTGCAATATAAGGAAGTCCCACGGGTGGCCCTGGCCTGTTGTAGGCGGGGGAACAACACCGTACTGAGACGGCAGAAGAACTCTGCCGAGGGAAGACACAAGCTCGCCGTAGGGAGCTGTACCGTGGAGAATGCACATATGGGACCGCCGTAGGGGTCGCGACATACGGAACCCAACCTGATACAAGTTCCACCAATGCATACAAGTGCCAGACCTGGCGTCGGACGCTCTGCCACATCCGACTGCCGCGGCTTGTGGAGGACTCAACAGGGTTCGGCAATTCCTGGGAAACTCGACTGGAGAAAATAAGCGCACGTATCCGTTCCATGGGGAAGGCACTTAAGTGTTGCTGACTATGGGAAGCGAGCACACGCGAAGCAACCGGTTCTACACGTAGGCTACAAAACCTAGCGAACGTGTTAGGTGTCGCCCAGCCCGCAGCTCTACAAATGTCTGTCAGCGAGGCGCCACGAGCCAGCGCCCAGGAAGAAGCTACACCCCTGGTGGAGTGAGCTCTAACCCCGAGCGGGCAGGGCACGTCTTGGGATTCCTACACCAAGACGACGGCATCCACTATCCAGTGGGCCATCCTCTGCTTGGAGACAGCCTTTCCCTTCTGCTGTCCTCCATAACAGACAAAGAGCTGCTCTGAGGTCCTAAAGCTTTGCGTTCTGTCAACATAGATGCGCAGGGCGCGAACTGGACAGAGAAAAGCCAGGGCTGGGTCTGCCTCCTCCGAGGGCAGCGCTTGCAGGCTCACCACTCGGTCCCGAAAGGGAGTAGTGGGAACCTTGGGCACACACGAATTCCAGGCACGATTCGTCGACCGAAAATGCCTGCAGGTCCCCTACCCTCTTAAAAGAGGCAAATGCAATCAGGAGTATTGTCTTTAGAGACAAGATTTTAAGCTCAGCTGACTGTAAAGGCTCGAAGGGTGCTCTCTGCACTTGTTTTCTTAAATGTAAGTACCTTACAGTAGGGCAGGCTATATTGTACAAACAAGCGTATCAATGATTATTGTAAGCCATCTTATATTTTGGGGATGGAAAACCTATATCACGATACTGCAAACTTTAAAGGCTACGATTTCATGAAATAAATGTGAGTGCTCACGTTTCAAAATCTGAATGTGGCGCTGTTGTGCATTCTATGGGCTTGCAAACAATGCTTCAGAATGCTTCGGTTCAGAGCAGTTCGCAATCAATGAATAGTGCACTTTTATGCCAACCAATTTCTTATGAACAGTGACAATGTTTTCTTTACTGTGATTATGTTTTAATATGTTGTATACAGTTGTAAGACTGTATATTTTATCTCCCTCATACAAATTTGAATGAGCATTCTACAATAATAAGGCATATATATTTCAAAATAAGAGATTTGGTTAAACAAATGTGTTTTCCATTTGTCTGTCTACATTTTTCACTACCACAGCAGTGCTGTTCCCTCTGCTCCCACAGGATCTCCGTTTCTCTGACTAATTTTCTCTACCGCAGCAGTGCTGTTGCCTCTGCCCCAGCAGGATCTCAGTTTCTCTGGCTAATTTTCTCCACTGCCACAGCAGTGCTGTTCCTTTTTCTCCCGCAGGAGCTCAGTTTCTCTGGCTAATTTTCTCCACTGCTACAGCAGTGCTGTTCCTTTTTCTCCCGCAGGAGCGCAGTTTCTCTGGCTAATTTTCTCCACTGCCACAGCAGTGCTGTTCCTTTTTCTCCCGCAGGAGCTCAGTTTCTCTGGCTAATTTTCTCCACTGCCACAGCAGTGCTGTTCCTTTTTCTCCCGCAGGAGCTCAGTTTCTCTGGCTAATTTTCTCCACTGCCACAGCAGTGCTGTTCCTTTATCTCCCGCAGGAGCTCAGTTTCTCTGGCTTATTTTCTCCACTGCCACAGCAGTGCTGTTCCTTTTTCTCCCGCAAGAGCTCAGTTTCTCTGGCTAATTTTCTCCACTGCCACAGCAGTGCTATTCCTTTTTCTTCCACAAGAGCTCATTTTCTCCACTGCCACAGCAGTGCTGTTCTTTTTTCTCTAATAATACATTTTATTTGTAGTGACCCTTTCTCAAACTCAAAGCGCTAAGGATGAATAAAGCACAACTGTACAACCTGTACGCGTCACTCCAAGACGCTTTCACATCTCCAAAATCCACTCCACCTTCCAAAGCTGCAAACAGGGCGAGTAATCACAAGGCCCCAAACTCGCGCTCCAATAAAACACCTACCTCCCTCACAGGAACGGTTCTTCCACGAGCGCCAGGCTGTAGTAGCAGGCCTTCAGCCAGTCTGGGCCGTGTCCCAGATCCCGCTGCTGCCATCACCAGGCTCAACTCTTCTCTCTGCTCTGCTGAGCTACAGACCGCAGCTTTCTCCAGCGCTGTACCTCACGTCACAATGCCAGCTTCCACAGGCCGCCTGTTCAGTGTGAGTATGCCTCCATCAGCAGTGCAGGCTACGTTATCACAGCCTTTTTCTATCACTTTCTCTAACCTTTTCCCTTGTCCATCCTTTCCTCCTTTCCCACTCTCCTGTACCTCCTCTGCCTGGGGGCGAACGAAACGTGAGGTTGTTTCGCAAGTTGCCCTGGCTTTCCTTCCTCCTAACACCTTTCCCCGAACTCGTTCTCCTTTCACTTTGTTTTCCACAACACCGATGCCCATCCCGCCTAATGCTACAGCCATGGAACCACCCCCTGTTGCCAGCAATATCAGAGCACAGATCCTCAAAGAAATTCAGGATTTTGGCACCAAAGCAGGACCCATTCACAACCCCAGTACCACACTATTCGGAGCTGGTATTCCCACAAACCACCCATTGAAATCCCTCCTTGATGCCTCTCTTAATTCCATTCTTCAAGCCTTTTCCCCCAGAACCCTCCAATCCTACCTAACTGCATGGAAGTGTTTCAAGTCTTTTCACTCCACAAACAACCTGAATTTTCCTGATTTTTCTCTGGTTACCATCACTTCATTCATATCTCAGCTCAACAGCATCAAGAACCTCCAAGCCAGCTCCATCTAGGGTTATCTAAGCGGAATTCAATATTTCACAAACTCATTTTTGGCCGATTCACAAACATCCATGCTCATCAAAGGCATCCAAAAAACCCAACCCATCCACCCAGACTCCAGACAACCAATAACTTTAGATATACTCACTAAATGTATCTCCACCCTCCGCCGAGGCTACCACTCCATCAATACCGCCCGCACTCTGGATGCAATGTTCATATAGGCTTTCTTTGGCTTACTCAGATGCTCAGAACTCACCATCACATCCAGCTTTAACCCAAAGATTCATCCCACACTCTTTCAGATCTATCAGAGCTAGATGACAAAACAATCTCTAACTTCATCAAACAAAGTAAGACAAATAGAAAAAGAAAAAGCCTGGTTCCAGAAACACCTCAAGTCCATATTGATTCAATCTGGCATCCCAGCAGACAACTTTTCAAACCATTTGTTCCACATAAGTGCAGCAACCACAGCTGCCAAAAAAAAAAAAAAAAAAGGCCTCTCCCAGCACCAGATCCTTGGTCGCTGGTTGTCAGAGGCTTTCAAGAGCTACATTTGTTCCAATCGCTTCCACATCAAAGAAGCCCAACGAACCCTCATCAGCTAAATTTGTTTCAGCTTTCAGCCTGTTTCCATATACCCAAACCTACAGGATCACCTCATCTGCTTCAATTCAACATCATCAATCCACTAAGGGAAACAATCATATACCCACTGCCATGACAGAATCTCCCCAGTCGCTCCCGCAGGAGCCCAGGTCATTCTATAACTGCAGCAGCGTTATCACTTTCTCTCCAACAGAAGCTCAGTTTCTCCATCCAACTGGTTTTACTGCCAAAGCAGTGTCATCTCCTTTCCTCCAACAAAAGCCCAGTTTCTCTGCCCAAAAAGCCTCCACTGCCGCAGCAGTAATACCGCCTCAGCTCCCGCAGGAGTTCCGTTATTTAAGTTCAACTTGCTTTTACTGCCGCAGCAGTGTTAACTCCATACTCCCGGAAGAACTCAGTCCTATGTCCAACCCGGCTCACTGGATAGTTGGAAAGCAAGTTGAAAACGGCTCATCTCCACTGCCGCAGCAGTGTCATCAACTCGCTCCCATAGGAGTTCTGTTACTCCGTCCAAACTCGCTCCACTGCCACAGCAGTGTCATCTCTTTCGCTCCCGCAGGAGCCCGATTTCCCCATACAACTGGCTCATTGGATAGTTTGAAAAGCAAGTTGAAAACGGCTCATCTCCACTGCCGCAGCAGTCTCGTCAATTTCAGCTCCCGCTGGAGCTCTGTTACTCCATCCAAACTCGCTCCACTGCCACAGCAGTGTCATCTCTTTCGCTCCCGCAGGAGCCCGATTTCCCCATACAACTGGCTCATTGGATAGTTTGAAAAGCAAGTTGAAAACGGCTCATCTCCACTGCCGCAGCAGTCTCGTCAATTTCAGCTCCCGCTGGAGCTCTGTTACTCCATCCAAACTCGCTCCACTGCCACAGCAGTGTCATCTCTTTCGCTCCCGCAGGAGCCTGATTTCCCCATACAACTGGCTCATTGGATAGTTTGAAAAGCAAGTTGAAAACGGCTCATCTCCACTGCCGCAGCAGTCTCGTCAATTTCAGCTCCCGCTGGAGCTCTGTTACTCCATCCAAACTCGCTCCACTGCCACAGCAGGGTCATCTTTTCTGCTCCTGCAGGAGCCTGATTCCCCGTACAACTGGCTCATTGGATAGTTTGAAAAGCAAGTTGAAAACGGCTCATCTCCACTGCCGCAGCAGTCTCATCAATTTCAGCTCCCGCAGGAGCTCTGTTACTCCATCCAAACTCACTCCACTGCCACAGCAGTGTCATCTCTTCCACTCCCAAAGGAGCCCAATTCTCTGTACAACTGGCTCACCGGATAAGTTGGAAAGCAAGTGGAAAATAGCTCGTCTCCACAGCCACAGCAGTGTCGTCAACTCCGCCGCCACAGGAGCTTTGTATTCCATCCAAACTCGCTCCACTGCCACAGAAGTGTCATTTTTTCCACACCTGCAGGAACCCAGCTCTCCATACAACTGGCTCATTGGATAGTTGTAAAGCAAGTTGAAAATGGCTCGTCTCCACTGCCGCAACAGTGTCGTCAACTCCGCTCCCTCAGGAGCTCGGTAATTCCATTCAAACTTGCTCGTTGTACGTGACACCCCAGCTGGTGGATGAGGCATCTGTGGAGACAACAGAATGCCTGGACACTTGTTCTAGAGGCACTCCTGCCCGTAGAAATGAAGGGTCCGACCACAGGCTGAAGGTTTGGCGGCATCTCGGCGTCACTTGGACACAGAGGGACCCGCTGTGCCATCCCCATCTCGGGACTCGGTCGTGTAGCCAGCATTGAAGCGGTCTCATATGAGGCAGCCCTAGCGGCGTTACTGCGGCTGCTGCTGCCATATGCCCCAGGAGCCTCTGAAATTGTTTCAGTGGTACCGCTGTGCTGCATTTGAACGAATTCAAGCAGTTCAACACCGACTGGACGCGCTCCTCTGTGAGGCGCACTGTCATGGCGACCGAGTCGATCTCCATCCCGAGAAAAGAGATCCTCTGTACGGGACAGAGTTTACTCTTCTCCCAGTTGACCCGAAGACCCAACTGGCTGAGGTACCGGAGCACCATGTCCCTGTGTTCGCACAACTGATCCCGCGACTGGGCAAGGATCAGCCAGTCATCGAGATAGTTGAGAAGGTTAACACCACGCTCTCCCATGGGAGCAATAGCCGCAGCCGCGAATTTCGTGACAGTGTCGTCAACTCCGCTCCCTCAGGAGCTCGGTAATTCCATTCAAACTTGCTCCACTGCCACAGAAGTGTCATCTTTTCTGCTCTGGCAGAAGCTCAGTTCTCCGTACAACTGGCTCATTAGACAGTTTGAAAGCCAGTTGGAAAAGGAAGGAAGTTTGTTGCCACGGCTGCAGCAGTGCTATCTCCTCACGCCCACGTGCAATCATCCCCAGCTGACTACCAACGAGATTTACCTTTCTGATACCACGACCATCAAAACCTCAGACGATGACAAACAAGACCTCCCGATCCAGTGACTAACCCTCTCCTTTCGATTGGCACAGCATCAGCTTGTGCTCTGCAACTTTTGGGGGGCATTCAACATCATTTACTGGCTGCTGTCCCATGTTAGTTTGCATTTTTTGGGGGAGTACTCTGGGTTCGGGCCAAATACCGAGCTCGGAGCCCTCTCCTCGGACAGCACGCCAAATACGCATACCATTTATTCCATCTAACTTATTTGTAAGTGTGAACTCGTGAAATGATGTTTCATTAACAAAGTTCGGGAGGAGCACGTTCAAATGATCTATCCAATCATGATGTCATTCAAACCAGCTGTCAGCAATCAGTAATCAACATGTCTACCCAATCAGCAGAAGTGGAGGATCATATAAATACCCAGTCAACTCAACAAAGTTTCTTGACAGGTTTTCAGCATCCCTCCACCACCCCGTCTTCCTCACACTCACCTGGTTACTTCCTAAACCAGACATATGGGGGGAGTACTCTGGGTTCGGGCCAAATACCGAGCTTGGAGCCCTCTCCTCGGACAGCACGACAAATACGCATACCATTTATTCTATCTAACTTATTTGTAAGTGTGAACTCGTGAATGCATATAGCCGTCTCGTAGAGGGGGCTCTGGTGGAAGCGATGGTGTCTACCACAGCCTGTGGTAGGTCACCTAAAACCTCCGCGTCCCGTCCAGGGACCAGACATGGAGTTTCCAGAGGTCCGTACGCAGGTGCCACAGGGTGCCCCGTCTCTGAGTCAGGAGGTCCTTCCTCAGACGAAAGGGCCAAGGAGGTGCTGTCGCGAGGAGCACTAGTTCCGGGAATCAAGTCCTGTTGGGCCAGTACGGAGCTACCAAGAGGAGCTGCTCCTCGTCCTCCCTGACCTTGCACAGTGTCTGTGCAAGAAGGCTCACTGGGAGAAACGCATATTTGTGTAGGCCCTGGGGCCAGCTGTGTGCCAGGGCATCCGTGCCGAGGGTTCCCTCGGTCAGGTAATAAAACAACTGGCCGCGGGTCGTGTCGGGGACGGCAAACAGATCGATCTGTGCGGCCCCAAAGCGACTCCAGATCAGCTGGACCACCTGTGGAGTTTCCACTCTCCGGGGAGCACTGGCAACCGTGACAGCTCGTCGGCCGCACGATTGAGCAGGCCCGGAATGTGAATGGCACAAAAGGACCTCAGATGCTTCTGACTCCCCAGGAGGAGATGGCGGGCGAGTTGGGACATGCGGCGGGAGCGTAGACCACCCTGTTTGTTGATGTACGCAACGGCCGCAGTACTGTCCGTCCGGAGCAGAACGTGCTTGTCTTTGAGCGTCGTTTTGAAGCTGCTGAGAGCAAGATGAACTGCCAACAACTCCAGGCAATTGATGTGCCATTGCAGTTGGGGCCCCGTCCACAGACCCGAAACTGCAAGCCCGTTGTACGTGACACCCCAGCTGGTGGATGAGGCATCTGTGGAGACAACAGAATGCCTGGACACTTGTTCTAGAGGCACTCCTGCCCGTAGAAATGAAGGGTCCGACCACAGGCTGAAGGTTTGGCGGCATCTCGGCGTCACTTGGACACAGAGGGACCCGCTGTGCCATCCCCATCTCGGGACTCGGTCGTGTAGCCAGCATTGAAGCGGTCTCATATGAGGCAGCCCTAGCGGCGTTACTGCGGCTGCTGCTGCCATATGCCCCAGGAGCCTCTGAAATTGTTTCAGTGGTACCGCTGTGCTGCATTTGAACGAATTCAAGCAGTTCAACACCGACTGGACGCGCTCCTCGGTGAGGCGCACTGTCATGGCGACCGAGTCGATCTCCATCCCGAGAAAAGAGATCCTCTGTACGGGACAGAGTTTACTCTTCTCCCAGTTGACCCGAAGACCCAACTGGCTGAGGTACCGGAGCACCATGTCCCTGTGTTCGCACAACTGATCCCGCGACTGGGCAAGGATCAGCCAGTCATCGAGATAGTTGAGAAGGTTAACACCACGCTCTCCCATGGGAGCAATAGCCGCAGCCGCGAATTTCGTGAAGACACGGTGCGACAGGGATAGCCTGAAGCGCAGGACTTTGTACGGATATGCTCGTCCGTCGAATGCAAAGCGTAGAAACGGGGGTGTCGAGGGAGAATTGAGACATGAAAGTACGCATCCTTCAGGTCGATCACTGCAAACCAATCTTGGGGGCGGATGCACCTGAAGATGCGTTTCTGCGTCAACATTCTGAACGGCATCCTGTGGAGGGAGTGTTTCAAGATCGGTCGTAACCCGCCGCCTTTCTTGGGTACAATGAAGTACGGGCTGTAGAACCCGGACTTCATATCGGCTGGAGGGACCGGCTCTATCACATCCTTTGCCAGTAGGACAGCGATCTCCGCCTGAAGCACAGCGCCGTGAAGTGAACGCCCCTGAACTTGGGGGGATGCCGGGCGAACTGAATCGCATAGCCGAGTCTAATGGTGCGGATGAGCCAGCAAGACGGGCTGGGGAGCGCTAGCCAGGCTCCCAGAGACCGTACAAGCGGGACCATCGGCACCACAGACGTACCCGCAGCGGGGCAGCGCAGCGGAACGCAGGGACCCCTGGACGACATGGGAGTGGTCTGTGGAGGGGTCTGGGTGAGTGGCACACAACCTGCATCCGCTGAAGGGGGCGAGCGAGTGTGGGGAGGCACATTGTGTGCCAACGCCCCCTGCTGGCGATTTGGAAAGGCACCAGGGGCTGACAAGGCATGGGAGCGTTGTACACCGCCAAGCGCGCTCTCCAAATGAAGGAGGGGCTGAGCGTGGCAAGGCTTTGTGAAGTTGCACACGTCTACCTCACCTCCTTCCTCAGCGGGGAACAAGAGCGGCGTTGTCCACGCACCGCTGAGAAATGGGGAATGAGGGTTTTTTTTTTTTTGGGTACCACTGGCTGTTTTTAACACCAGTGGCGGAACAGAATTACTAATGGTTTTCCACCCGGCCTTCCTCCGGGGGAAGAGCAGTTCCTGACCAAATCCGGGTCAATGGTGTTTCTGGACCAGGGTGGACATCGTCTGGCCAAGGGCCAGCGCTGTGCGCAGCTCAACCTCGGCTCAGAACTACCCTCGTGCATTAAGCAGGGCGGAGGTGGCCTGCCAGTGGCACTGCCAGCCCACCGATGAGGGTAGTGAGAGAGAGGAAAACTTTATACAGATTATGGCCCTATTGGTGTTCCATATTTTGGCACCAAGAGTTCCACAATGCCAAAGCCTTCCAATGCACATCCAGGAAAAGGCAAGGGGCGGGCAAGACGATTTATGCGTTGCACTATGCCTCAGCCACCCGGGAAAGCATGGCTGTCAAGTATGAATCTGATTCAGCACGAGCGCCCACTATTATAGTGGGAAAGATAAGCATTATCTTCATTTTCAACACATAACAGCCCTCTCTCTGATGCAGTGATTGACATATGTCCTCTGCTAGAGCCCCAAATGAAAAATGAAAACCTAGATCCCCTTTTTTAAGGACCAGCAATCCCATCTGTAAGCTACCAGCAGACATGTGAGATAGTGGGCGTGGCCATGAGACGGCACACGGCACGCTGAACACTCAAGCCCTTATGAAAAAGGCAAGACGAACAACGCACCGACTTGGCTATGCTCTCATGAGAGAGCATAGACCACCCACAAACACAGTCTCAACATGCGATACCACGCATCGGAGGCGCCGAGTGACGCGCGCTGGGCTGCTGTGGCAACCCGCGCTGTCACCCGGCAGCCAGATGGCACATGGCGCGACCCTCTATCTCTGTCAACGTGATAACATTCCCCTGAGAGAACATGGATCACCCATGAACACAATCTCAACATGTTTATGCGAGAAGGATCGTGGCCGTCAGGACAGGAAACAACCGCATCCAGAAACGCACGAGTGGAATGACGTCTTGAAAAAGACGCAGTGTCACACCCGTGTTGCTCTTTTGGGAGGAAACGCTCTTTCAACAGTGCTGAAGCACAATGGGGAAGACTGCGGCAGCACACAGGAGGTAAGTGCAGTCCTGTGTGTGCACTCACTGAAACAAACGCCCTCACCAACCGACAGTTGCTGTGAGAACAGCAGTTTGTTATGCTGATGCAGCGGTGAGCACGGGATCACGCTGATTGTGCCTTTTCGCCAAAACAAAGCATTCTTCTCGTTCTCTAGAGCATCTCTCTTGTAGATAGGCTCTCTTTTAGGAAAGCAGAAGATAAACTAAGATAAACAATGTGAAGTTGACCGTTTAGTCACTGGTTTGATTTACTGACACTTAAACAGAAAAATACAACGGTACACAAAACTGACGGTTCTGAAGTCACGGTTCAGTATGGGTTTGGTACAGCAGGGGAAAGAAACTAAATAGCTTTTTATTTATTTGGGCCCAAGCCCTGAAAGGGTGCAGAGCCCTATTGTTCTTCTAAGGACAATTTAGTTTTTTCGAGCCCTATTGTTCTTCTAAGGACAATTTAGTTTTTTTCGAGCCCTATTGTTCTTCTAAGGACAATTTAGTTTTTTCGAGCCCTAATGTTCTTCTAAGGACATTTTAGTTTTTTCGAGCCCTATTGTTCTTCTAAGGACAATTTAGTTTTTTCGAATTAACAGGCACTTTTGGGGCCCTTACCATGCTTGAAAACTCTTGAAACTTTGCACACACATCGGAATCTGCGGCCATCAGGGCCAAGCCAAAGCTGGTACCCAGGCGTGGCAGGGGGGCTCGACAGCGCCCCCTTAAGCATTGTTTTCATGTTGTGAGTCAAAGTTATAACGCCACCAACTGGCAGCAGGAAGTGTGTCATTTTCAAAATGCTTTGAAATCATCATCTTATTTTTACCCAATTTTCTTCAAACTTCATCAATATGATGTCAAAACATAGCAGATGTAAACCTGGTAAGCACTTATTGATAATCTAAATAATGTTTGCCATGGCAACACATCAAACTATCATTTTCTTTTTAAATGCTTTTGGGACTCTTACAATGCTTCAAATTACATGAAACTCGACACACACATCAGACATGCTATCCAGTAGATATGGGCAAAGACTTAAAAACTGGCATTGTTCAGGGGCTCAGTAGCGCCATCTTTAGACAAAAGTAGCGCCATCTTTTGACAAAAGTGGGGGGGGGGGGGGGTTAGTTTTATCTACAGTCACCAAACTCGGTATATATATTGTTCTCTTTGAGCTGGACAACTTTCTAATTTACAATCATTAGCTTTGAACAACAGGGAATCAGATATTTAGGGCCTGATGTGTGAGGACAGTATTGTAATAGCCTAAGTGAATTGCCTTTTTGAGGGCCTAAACATGCTTGAAAACTCATGAAACTTTGCACACACATCGGAATCTGCGGCCATCAGGGCCAAGCCAAAGCTGGTACCCAGGCGTGGCAGGGGGGCTCGACAGCGCCCCCTTAAGCGGGGTCTGAAAACTTGGTCCATATATCAAACACACTAGCACGTACATGTATGAAACTCGGTACATATATGGAGCTCATCGGGCCGAACAACTTTTGTGCTCTAAGTTATGCGTCAGCCCAACAGGAAGTGAGCTATTATGGGTTGTTCGGACAACACATGCTCTGGAATTTAACATACTCCTCCTAGGCCATTACAGGCAGCTCGCTCACTCGTAACATTGTTTTCATGTTGTGAGTCAAAGTTATAACGCCACCAACTGGCAGCAGGAAGTGTGTCATTTTCAAAATGCTTTGAAATCATTATCTTATTTTTACCCAATTTTCTTCAAACTTCATCAATATGATGTCAAAACATAGCAGATGTAAACCTGGTAAGCACTTATTGATAATCTAAATAATGTTTGCCATGGCAACACATCAAACTATCATTTTCTTTTTAAATGCTTTTGGGACTCTTACAATGCTTCAAATTACATGAAACTCGACACACATCAGACATGCTATCCAGTAGATATGGGCAAAGACTTAAAAACGGGCATTGTTCAGGGGCTCAGTAGCGCCATCTTTAGACAAAAGTAGCGCCATCTTTTGACAAAAGTGGGGGGGGGGTTAGTTTTATCTACAGTCACCAAACTCGGTATATATATTGTTCTCTTTGAGCTGGACAACTTTCTAATTTACAATCATTAGCTCTGAACAACAGGGAATCAGATATTTAGGGCCTGATCTGTGAGGACAGTATTGTAATAGCCTAAGTGAATTGCCTTTTTGAGGGCCTAAACATGCTTGAAAACTCATGAAACTTTGCACACACATCGGAATCTGCGGCCATCAGGGCCAAGCCAAAGCTGGTACCCAGGCGTGGCAGGGGGGCTCGACAGCGCCCCCTTAAGCGGGGTCTGAAAACTTGGTCCATATATCAAACACACTAGCACGTACATGTATGAAACGCGGGACATATATGGAGCTCATCGGGCCGAACAACTTTTGTGCTCTTAGTTATGCGTCAGCCCAACAGGAAGTGAGCTATTATGGGTTGTTCGGACAACACATGCTCTGGAATTTAACATACTCCTCCTAGGCCATCACAGGCAGCTCGCTCACTCGTAACATTGTTTTCATGTTGTGAGTCAAAGTTATAACGCCACCAACTGGCAGCAGGAAGTGTGTCATTTTCAAAATGCTTTGAAATCATCATCTTATTTTTACCCAATTTTCTTCAAACTTCATCAATATGATGTCAAAACATAGCAGATGTAAACCTGGTAAGCACTTATTGATAATCTAAATAATGTTTGCCATGGCAACACATCAAACTATCATTTTCTTTTTAAATGCTTTTGGGACTCTTACAATGCTTCAAATTACATGAAACTCGACACACACATCAGACATGCTATCCAGTAGATATGGGCAAAGACTTAAAAACGGGCATTGTTCAGGGGCTCAGTAGCGCCATCTTTAGACAAAAGTAGCGCCATCTTTTGACAAAAGTGGGGGGGGGTTAGTTTTATCTACAGTCACCAAACTCGGTATATATATTGTTCTCTTTGAGCTGGACAACTTTCTAATTTACAATCATTAGCTTTGAACAACAGGGAATCAGATATTTAGGGCCTGATGTGTGAGGACAGTATTGTAATAGCCTAGGTGAATTGCCTTTTTGAGGGCCTAAACATGCTTGAAAACTCATGAAACTTTGCACACACATCAGAATTGGTGAAAATGTATTTCTGATATGGGTTTCAGAATTAGTCGTGGCAAAATGGCTCGATAGCACCACCTACAAAATTTCAACTAAGCGCCATTCATGCTACGTTTCATATATGAGTATGAAAATTCGATAGACGCATTCAACAGCCCAATACCTACAAAAAAGTCCCTGGGCGTCAAATCTGAAAAACCGGAAGTGAGATATTTTTAATTTTCTTTCCTAAATTGGTGCAGTTTTTTTGCCATTGCCAGAAGTTGTACTTTAACAAATTCCTCCTAGAGATTTAATCAGATCAACAGCACATTTGCACAGTCTAATCTAAAGGCCTTTGCAAAGTTAAATTGCAAAGATCTTGAGTTTTCGCTGAAGGACATTGTCCGATCTGCCCCAAACTTCACACGTTTGATAAGAGTCCTGGCTTGAAGACATCTACATGCCAATATTCAAAGTTATAGTGCCACCAACTGGCAGCAGGAAGTGTGTCACTTTCAAAAATGCTTTAAATAACTGTCTTATTTTCACCCGATTTATTTCAAACTTCATCAGTATAATGTCAAAACATGGCAGATATAGACATATGAATGGATTCCTGATATTTTAAAAACGGTTGCCATGGCAACACGTCAAAGTTTAATCATCTTTTTAGGTGTTTTTGACACTGTTAGCATGCTTGAAATTGCACAACTCGACACACACATCAGGGATGTCAGTCAGTACACATGGGCAAAGCCTCAGAAATGGGCGTGGTGGAGGTGCTCTGTACCGCCACCTTTTGACAAAAGTGGGGGGGTTCGTTTTATCTACAGTCACCAAACTCGGTACATATATTGTTCTTTTCGAGCCGGACAACTTTCTCATTTACAGTCATTAGCTCAGTCCAACAGGAAGTCAGATATTTTGGTTTGAATTTAAATTTTTGGATAAATCAGGCTCTGAGTGCGATTTGCGATTGTTCAATCCCCACAAAACTCGGTCAACATGAAACAAAGATGTGGAAGATGCTAAAATGTGAATGTGATATTGGATATCTCAAATGGTACTGCTATAGCGAGGGATTAAATAAGGACAAAAAAGGGAAACAGAAATAATCTCATATCTTGTAAAATCATTGTTTTATTTAAACTAAATTAAGATTGTATGTTCCGTATTTGAACCTGGATGAATTTAAAATAACTATACTATTTGTCAATATATATATATATATATATATATATATATATATATATATATATATTATTATTTATTATTTTTTTTTAATATATATTTCTTCTGAATCTTCTGAATATTTCTTCTCTGTGTACCCTCCCCTCACCAAAAGGTGGCAGCGTTGTGTTATTTTTTAAACTCTGTGTGTGTGCTTGTTTATGTGATTTATGAGGACACAAATTTGTATAATGACATGGGTATTACACTGGTATTACAACGTAAACGTGGTTTATGATGACATTTCATGTGTCCACATAATAAAAATAGCTTAAAAACATACGAAACAATGTTTTTTCAGATCAATATATTTATTTATGATCTGAATTTATTTTATTCAGATCAATATATTTATTTCTTTAAAATATTTATTTTGAATCTCACCCTCTATCTCTGTCTGCACTCCCCTCATTCACCAAAAGCCGGCAGCATTGAGTTTTAAATAGAGATATAACCTGCCTCACTGTCTCTTTGCCTCTCTTTTGCTCTCTCTCTCTCTCTCTCTCTCTCTCTCTCTCTCTCTCTCTCTCTCTCTCTCTCTCTCTCTCTCTCTCTCTCTCTCTCTCTCTCTCTCTGTGTGTGTGTGGAAGGGGGTGGGGGGTTGTCAGCTAAAGCATGCCTCTCTGTGTGTGTGTGTGTGTGTGTGTGTGTGTGTGTGTGTGTGTGTGTGCTTGTTTTTGTGAGTTATGAGGACACAAATTTGTATAATGACATGGGTATTACACTGGTATTACAACGTAATCATGGTTTATGAGGACATTTCATGTGTCCACACAATAAAAATAGCTTTAAAAACATACTAAATAATGTTTTATGTGTGTGTGTGTGTGTGTGTGTGTGTGTGTTTGTGTGTGTGTGTGTGTGTGTGTGTGTGTGTGTGTGTGTGTGTGTGTATATGATTTGCATTTTGATGGTGAAAAGATTACCTCTTTCATTGCTGTGTGCTTTGGCCTGCATTAAAGGATAAGAAAAATCTTATTCTGGGTTTGAATAAAAAATGAATGTACAGAACCAGTTCATTTGTAGGGCATTGACAATATTGTTTTATAAAATTAGTTTAATAAATGTGTTAATACAAAAAAGACCTTTAGATAAATACTAAAGTCAACTCGGTAAACATGAAACAAAGATACAGAAGATGCTAAATTGTGAACGGGTAGCCTGGATGCCAGCCGAATTTAGCCCCACCCACAATTTTTTTTGCTCGGGCAATTCGGTCTGGACTCGCTCCATAGAGGAGTAATTATGCCCGAACAGAAACTGTTCGGACCAATGAAATTGTCAGGGCGGGCTTTAGACGATGATGGACAGATGATAAACAGTAACGTAATCATCCACGTCATCGAAGGCTCTTGGGTTGAATTTGCTCTTATCCTGAACGGAGAACTTGTCCGTATATGCATTCACCTTCACTATTTCTCTCAGAAACGATGATCGTGTTGGTAAGTACTCTGTGTATCCTTAAATAATTTTATTACTGGCAAAGATCGTTTACACTCATCTTTTTCTTGTAACGTTACTTAATCCAGCGTGCGTGCAGACAGGGTTTCCAAGTGTTTTTGCAATGTCGCGCACAATTGCTACTCAAAACTATAGCCCAAAACAATAACTTTCCGGGGTGTTCTCCGGAAATAAATGGCGTTTGGTTGGTAAAATATGTTATTTTGGCAAGGTTGCCTGCTAAAATTCGCATTCCTGGGTTTATATAATCACATAATTGGGGTCGCTTCAACCCGCGCACATGGAGAAAAACACGGACTTGGCAACACAGTGCAGTTGAGTTCTGTTGACATTTGACAACTAACGTTACGCGTCGCTCCGTTGCTCTGATTGGTTGTGGGTCTATCCAATTGAGGTCTTTCCTGGCTCGGTTGAAACACGCCCCATAATCAAAGCTCAATGGAGCGGTACCAGACTCAAATTCTGACTAGAATTGAGTATGGCCACGCCAGGCTAGTGAACGGGTATTGGAAATCTCAAACGGTGATGCCATGGCGAGGGACTTAAAAAAAAAAATTTCAGATCAAAATATCTATTTCTTTAAAATATTTATTTAGAATCTCCCCTCTCTCTCTGTGTGCCCTCACCTCATTGCCTGCACTCCCCTCATTCACCAAAAGCCAGCAGCTTTAAATAGAGATATAACCTGCCTCTCTCTTTGTCTCTTTGCCTCCTGCTTTGTGTGTGTGTGTGTGTGTGTGTGTGTGGAGCGGGGGATGGAAGGTGTCAGCTAAAGCATGCCTCTGTGTGTGTGTGTGTGTGTGTGTGTGTGTGTGTGTGACTTTCAGATGACTTTGACATAATCCTTTTATGTTTTCCCATTTTAAATGCCTATTGTCTGCCGTGCACAATTAATCTGATGCCACCGGCGTTGCGATGCTTCCGGCTTGGGCCCGTCATTGCTGCTCGCAGCTTTATTTTTTTTATTAAACTACTTTATGAAAGTAGAAAGACTGAATTGGTTAATTCTTGTAAAATATATTTGTAATAATTATATATTATATTATATTGCTGTTGAATGCTTGAATCATTTCTTGTAAAAATGTATTCCAATAACATAAAGGTACAACTTCCAACCTTTTTTTTTTACAGTGAAAAATTCAGCATTCAGTGATATGTGTCTGTATATGACATATGTGTATATGTCACTCATGTGTCTGTAAAGCAGAAAATCCAGGATTGTGTCCAAGCAGACGTTATACAGCAGGAGAGTGTGCCCAGATAAGTTTTGAGTCGTGTGCCAATGACAGTGATTGTGCCAGCAATGAGAAATGCTGCAGCAATGGATGCGGACTTCAGTGTATGGCTCCAATTACAGGTATTTATTATTATATTATAATGCTGTTGAATGCTTGAATCTGATTGTTTTATTTGGCATGGGTTTTGACCATTTTAAAGTAGAAAGTGTCAGGGTTGTTGTAGGGAAAAGGAGCGAGGACTCAGATGCAGATGAAATGGGTCTTTTAATGATAATAATAAAAAAAACAAGACAAAACAATACTACCCCGAGGGGGAAAAACAGACTTGACACGACTTGACATGCAGGGAAACATGAGGTTAATACGACGATTCCGCACTGGACTGCAAACACTAGGAGATTAAATAGGGAACAAACAAAAGAGGGTAACGAGGGAAGACAGGTGGGGCAAATTAACCAATAATCAGGAAACAAGGTGGGCGGGGTTAGACAATAGACACGAGCATATGGCACAAAGAAACACTTGACAAGACATGTGCTCACACCAAACATGACATGAACATGCAGCTAATGAAAACGGCTCGGGTTATGTATATAACCCTTGTTCCCTGAGAAAGGGAACGAGCACTGCATCGGAACGACGAATTTGGGGACACTCCCTAAGCAACAGCGCGTCTGAAGTATGAATGAAATCAGGCCAATCCTGATTGGTGTTGCGTCATGACGTAACTATGACGGCATACCCGGAAGATACATAAAGGGGAGCCCAGGCATAGTAATGGCAGTTATCGCGATGAAGCATGCGCTCCAGGCCTGCCGAGGTGTGGCGACGAGATGCAGTGCTCGTTCCCTTTCTCAGGGAACAAGGGTTATATACATAACCCGAGCCGTTCCCTTTCGAGGGAACTCCCACTGCATCGGAACGACGAATTTGGGGAACGAGTACCCACTAGGCCACACCGACGGTAGCACCAGTCCTAGTGTGAAGCCGGAGACCGGGCACAGCTAGGACTGGACTACCCTAGCACCGGGCGTAGCAGGGAGGTGCAGACTATAAAATCTAATAAAGGTGTGTGGAGTAGCCCATCCGGCCGCCTCGCAAATGTCCTGCAAAGGGACCCCAGAAAGGAGGGCCACCGAAGAGGCCATGCCCCAGGTAGAATGTGCCCTCACGGCCATAGGTGAAGGCAGGTTGCGCACCTGATAGGCTGTGGCTATTGCCTGGACAATCCAGTTACTGATAGTCTGGGTTGACGCAGGCAGCCCCTTCATAGATGAACCAAAACGCACTAATAGCTGCTCAGATTTCCTCCACTGCGCAGATTTCTCCACATATAATTTAAGGGCTCTGACCGGGCAGAGCAGGTGAAGCCGCCGTCACGTGAGGCAGAGGATGAAATGCCTGAAGAACCAAAGGCCTGACCACGTTTGATGGCACCTTGGGCACATAACCGGCCCTAGGGTGTAAGATGGCCTTCACTTCGCCAGGGGAAAACTCCAGGCAAGTCGGCGTAAGCGCCAAGGCCTGAAGGTCCCCCACCCTCCTCAGAGAAGTGATGGCTAAGAGAAAGGCCATCTTAAGGGTCAAGCTCTTTGGGTCTGCTGACTCTAGTGGCTCGAAGGGGGCTTCAGCCAATCCCTCGAGAACCACTGCCAGGTCCCAGGTTGGGACTCTGGAACGAGCCGCAGGCCTCATCCTCCGAGCCCCACGGAGGAACCGTACAGCCAACTGGTGCCTACCCAAAGGCCCATCACCCAACGGTGTGTGGAAAGCCCCAATGGCAGCCACGTACACCTTGAGTGTGGACGGGGTAAGCCCTGCAGAGAAACGATCTTGGAGGAACTCCAGCACTGAAGCCACTGGGCAGTTAACTGGGTCCACCTCACGCTCTCTACACCAAGTGGAAAACACATTCCACTTGAGGCTGTACAGTCTCCTTGTAGATGGAGCCCTGGAACTGAGTAAGGTCTCGATCACATCGGCCGGCAGGCCAGTCTCTAGGTATCTGGCCCCCTCAGGGGCCAGACCCAAAGGTTCCATAACTCGGGCCGGGGGTGAAATATCGTGCCCCCTGCCTGAGACAGGAGATCCCTCCTCAGAGGAATCTCCCAGGGTTGACCTGCCAGCAGAGAAATGATGTCCGAGAACCAAACCCGAGTCGGCCAACGTGGCGCCACCAGAAGCAGGTTGGCGCCTTGTCGACGGACCCGCTCCAGGACTCCCGGGAGCAGAGCTATCGGGGGAAATGCATACAGACGCAGCCTCGGCCACGTCTGCACCATGGCATCCAGCCCCAGAGGAGCCGGATGCGTGAGAGAAAACCACAGTGGAAAGTGGGTCGTCTCTCGAGACGCGAATAAATCCACTTCCACTGGGCCAAACCTCTCGCACATGGCCTCCACCACCTCCGGGTGGAGTCGCCATTCCCCGGGCCTCAGCCCCTGCCTCGACAGGATGTCTGCTCCCTGATTTTGGACCCCCGGGACATACATTGCCCTGATGGACAACAGTTTCCCTTGGGCCCACAGGAGGATCTGATGCGCCAGTCTGCATAGAGCGCGCGATCTGAGACCCCCCTGCCGGTTGAGGTACGCTACGACAGACGTATTGTCTGTCCGTACCAGGACATGGTGACCGCCGAGGTCCGGGAGAAAGCTCCTGAGAGCTTTGTAGACCGCCATCATCTCCAGGCAATTTATGTGCCAGGAGGAATGACGGCCCTCCCAAGGGCCCCTCGCAAAGCGGCCGTCCATGACCGCGCCCCAACCAGTGAGGGAGGCGTCTGTTGAAACGGATTTCCGGCAACAGGACGCTCCCAACACTGGCCCCTGGGACAGAAACCAAGGTTCTTTCCATATGGCTAGGGAACGAAGGCATACGCGCGTTACCCTGATCATACGGAACGGGTTCCCCCTGGGGGAAAACCCCTTGGTTTTCAGCCACCACTGTAGAGGTCTCATGTGCAGCAGGCCAAAAGGTATTACGTTGGATGCTGCTGCCATGTGACCCAGCACCCTCTGGAAGTGCCTGACAGTGATGCTGTGGCCTAGCCTTAATCCTGAGACCATCGCCCGCGTGGTCTCGACTCGTGCGGGAGCTAGTTGCGCCCGCATCGAAGTCGAATCCCACACGACTCCCAGGAACGTTGTTCTCTGGGATGGCGTCAACACACTTTTCTTGGTGTTGAGTCTCAGCCCCAAGCACTTTATGTGGGCCAGAACGACATCTCGATGCCGAACCGCCATATCGTACAATTGGGCCAGAATGAGCCAATCGTCGATATAATTCAGCACACGGATGCCCTGGAGTCTCATTGGAGCCAGAGCTGCATCCATGCACTTTGTGAATGTGCATGGGGAAAGAGCTAGACCAAAGGGAAGCACTCTATATTGGTACGCCTCGCCCCCGAAAGCGAACCTCAAGAGCTTCCTGTGACATGGAAGGATGGAGATATGGAAGTATGCGTCCTTCAGATCTATCGTGACGAACCAGTCCTCGGACTGAATCTGACTCACGATGGTAGGAATGGTGAGCATTTTGAACCTGAACCTCATCAGAGATCGGTTCAAATACCTCAGATCCAGAATAGGACGCAACCCTCCATCCTTCTTTGGAACTATGAAGTACCGGCTGTAGAACCCGGACTCCCTCTCTGGTGGGGGAACATACTCTATGGCCCCCTTTACCAGCAAGGATTCTACTTCCTGTTCCATAACCCGAACTCGCTCTGGTTCCACTACAGTCCATGTCACTCCACAGAATTTTGGTGGAGGGTGACTGAACTGCAGTCTGTAACCTTTTTCTACAGTCTGCAGGACCCACGTAGAAATACTCGGAAGGCGTTTCCACGCGCCGAGATAATCTACTAAGGGAACCAGCCTCTCGAGGCTGGCCTCGGGTATCAACCGAGCCTTGTCCGGTGTACGGTGTACGGACGCGTTAACTGCCCAGTCGCAAGTCCTCCCGGAGGCGGCTGGAGCAGTGAACGTCCGCGGGAAACCGATGTGGCCCGAAGCGTCTGTGACGGCGGGATTACCACATCGATTTCCCGAGAGCGCCGCGGCCGGGACAACCTCGGTTGTTCCTGCGCAGGGGGGACCGCTCTTTGAAGTCCAGCCGAAGCTAGGACTTCTTCCCAGCAGCCTTCCTAGCCTGAAGGACGTTTCTCAAATCGCCCATAGGTGCGGAAGCCTGCTGGTGCGAGCGCCGCCTCTGTTGCCAAGCTCCAGGAGGAGGGGCTCGAGAGGCGACGCTCTGCTTTTGCACCTGCCGGTGCGAGGAACTGGTGGACGGCTGAGGCTGCCCGCTGGAGGCAGCCTTCCCTTTGGAGCGATGAGGGAGATATTGGCGGAAAGCTACTGACTGCTTCCTCGCCTCCTGGAATCTGTCGACGACGATATTAACGGCGTCGCCGAACAGACCAGAAGGCGAGATCGGGGAATCCAGAAGGAAGGTTTTATCCTTCTCCTTCATCCCCGATAAATTCAGCCATAAATGTCTCTCCACAGTCACCATGGATGCCATAGAGCGGCCCACAGCGCGGGCCGTCTCCTTGATATATATATATATATGTGTGTGTGTGTGTGTGTGTGTTATATTATATTATATTATATTATATTATATTATATTATATTATATTATATTATATTATATTATATTATATTATATTATATTGCTGTTGAATGCTTGAATCTGATTGGTCAAAACCCATGACAAATAAAACATAACATTTTAAAGTAGAAAGACTGAAATAGTTATTTCTTGAAAAACGTATTCCAATAACATATAGGTACAACTTACAAACAATCTTTTTTTACAGTGAAAAAGATATTTAGCATTCAGTGATGGGATTTCTCTATCATGTTTCTGTACAGCAGTAAATCCAGGAGTGTGTCCAAGCAGACGTTATCCAGCAGAAAAGTGTACCCGGATACGTTTTGTGTCGTGTGCCGATGACAGTGACTGTGCCAGCAATGATAAATGCTGCAGCAATGGATGTGGACTTCAGTGTATGGCTCCAGTTACAGGTATTTATAATTAATATAATATAATATAATATAATATAATATAATATAATATAATATTATATTATATTATATTATATTATATTAATTATAAATACCTGTTATAAATTATAAATAATAAATAATATAATATAATATAATATAATATAATATAATATAATATAATATAATATAATATAATATAATATATTATATTATATTATATTATATTATATGTATTATATTCTGTAATATATTATATTGCTGTTGAATGCTTGAATCTGATTGGTCAAAACCCATAACAAATAAAACGTCTCGGTTACGTATGGTAACCCTCGTTCCCTGAAGGAGGGAACGGAGACGTACGTCGGACGTACTGACGAATTGGGATAACTTCTGGGAGCCCCTATCAGCTTCGAGCTATATAGAACCGGCCAATGAACAATTGGCGTGCAAGATTTGCATCTCGCGCTCCGCCCCGCACTGCGGGTATAAATAGGAAGCGAGAGCGAATGCACGCTG
This sequence comes from Gobio gobio, assembly GCF_949357685.1. Lineage (NCBI taxonomy): Eukaryota > Metazoa > Chordata > Actinopteri > Cypriniformes > Gobionidae > Gobio > Gobio gobio. Next base: position 36,038,580 of record NC_137118.1, on the reverse strand, counting down.
TTTTTCACTGAGGAGCCAAATTTAGTGGCTCAACCTGCAGTGATAGCAACTGTGGCGACGGGACGTACGTCTCCGTTCCCTCCTTCAGGGAACGAGGGTTACCATACGTAACCGATGAATTGGGATCCCTTTTGAAAACGCCATAGTTACTACCACTTCCAGCGCCCAGCGATGAGCCCCTCAGACCCCGATCTGATGCGGGCGAGGAAATTCATGCAGGGAGAGTCAACGCTGCTGTTCCGCAAGACCCATTCAGCTGACTGTATTGGATAACGCTGGGAAAGCGTGCCTGTGAAGGCCGCTGCGGAAGCCACATCATGCCCAAAGGGAGTTACCATGTGGAGAATACATGTATGGGCTGGCCGTGGGCAGCACAACATAAGGAAGTCCCAGGGGTGGCCCCGGCCAATTAGAGGAGGGGGACAACACCTTCCTGAGACGGCAGAGGAGACTCTGCCGAGGGAAAGACACAGGCTCGCCGTAGGGAGCCGTACCGTGGAAGAATACACATATGGTACTGCCGTGGGGGTCACAACATATGGAACCCAGCCTAACACAAGTTCCACCAATGCATACGAGTGTTAGACCTGGCGTCGAACGCTCCGCCACGTCCGACTGCCACGGGTTGCGGAGGACTCAACAGGGTTCGCCGTTCCGGGGAACTCGACTGGAGCAAAATAAGTGCACGCATCCGTCTACCATAGGGGAGGGAATGGCGCAGCAAGCCGACACTAGAACAGGCACTTCGGTGTTACTGAAAATTGGAAGTGAGCACACAGGAAGATACCGGCTCTACACGGAGGCTATAAAATCTAGTGAACGTGTTAGGTGTTGCCCAGCCCGCAGCTCTACAAATATCTGTCAGCGAGGCACCACGAGCCAGCGCCCAGGAAGAGGCAACACCCCTAGTGGAGTGGGCTCTTAACCCGAGCGGGCAGGGCACATCTTGGGACTCATAAGCCAAGACGATGGCATCCACTATCCAGTGGGCCATCCTCTGCTTGGAGACAGCCTTTCCCTTCTGCTGTCCTATGTAACAGACGAAAAGCTGCTCTGAGGTCCTGAAGTTTTGCGTTCTTTCCACGTAAGTCCGGAGAGCAAGGATGGGACAGAGAAAAGCTAGGGCTGGGTCTGCCTCCTCCGAAGGCAGCGCTTGCAGGCTCACCACTTGATCCCTGAGGGGAGTAGTGGGAACCTTGGGCACGTATCCAGACCGGGGTCTCATGATCACATGAGAGTTACCGGGCCCGAATTCCAGGCATGATTCGTCGACCGAAAATGCCTGCAGGTCCCCTACCCTCTTGATGGAGGCCAACGCAGTCAGGAGTATTGTCTTTAACGACAAGATTTTCAACTCAGCTGACTGCAAAGGCTCAAAGGGCGCTCTCTGTAGTGCAGTTAGCACCAGAGTTAAGTCCCAAGAGGGTATGGAGGGAGGACGAGGCGGATTTAGTCTCCTTGCCCCCCTTAGGAACCTGACGACCATATCGTGCTTACCTAGAGATTTTCCATCTACTAGCTCATGATTAGCGGTGATAGCGGCAACATAGACTTTGAGGGTGGAGGGAGACAGCCTTCGCTCCAACCCATCTTGTAGAAAGGAAAGCACAAATACGATCGAACATCTTCGGGGGTCTTCTCGGTGAGAAGAGCACCAATCAACGAACTGGTTCCACTTCAACGCATAGAGGCGCCTCGTAGAGGGGGCTCTAGCGGAAGTGATGGTGTCAACTAACGCTTGTGGTAGGTCACCTAGAACCTCCGCGTCCCGTCCAGGGACCAGACATGGAGTTTCCAGAGGTCTGAACTTGGGGGGACGCCGGGCGAACTGAATCGCATAGCCGAGTCTGATGGTGCGGAGGAGCCACCGAGATGGGCTGGGAAGCGCTAGCCAGGCCCCCAGACTCCGAGCAAGGGGGATCAACGGCACCACAGACGTACCCGCAGCGGGGCAGCGAGGCAAAACGCAGGGATCCGGCTCGGACGGCATGGGAGTGGTCCGAAGCTGGATCTGGGTGTGCTGTGCAACACTTACCTGCATCCGCGGAGGGGACGTATGAGTGTGGGGAGGCCGCTTGTGTGCGTCCCGACAGCCGGCGTCCCCTGCTGGCGAATGGAGAGGCACCTATGGGTGGCGAGGCATGGGAGCGTCGACCACTGCCAAGCGTGCTCTCTTGGCACCCAGAGATATTGGAAACTGCTCTTTTATTGAAGTTTTGGGTGCCGCTGGCACTGGGGCCAGCGGCGGAACAGTCAAACAAAAGATTCTCCCCCGGCCCTCCTCCGGGGGAGGGAGTGGTGCTGCAGTCATCTCCCGAAGAGCAGTTTCCCCCATCTCTGGGCGGCCCGTCTCAGGTTCGCTTGCGACGACGCTTGCCACCTGGCTTGGCAGGGGCCTGAGCGGGCTGGACATCCTTCCCACGGCCAGCCCCACGCCGTCGGCTGGTGTTAGGCTGCTGTGGTGCCTTGGCGGGGGCGGAGGCGGCGGCGGGTGGACGTCCTCGAGTTGACGACGAGGACGAGTTGTCGGAGGCGGTGCCACCGGCGGCAGGGTGGAGGCAGCAGCGGGCTGCCGGGGCAGGATGTGCTTAATCGCCTCCGTCTGCTTCTGGGCGGCCGAGAACTGCTGGGCAAAGCTCTCGACCGCGTCGGCGAATAACCCAGCTGACGAGATGAGGGAGTCCAGGAACCAATATTTATCGGTCTACCTCATGTCAGCCAGGTTCAACCAGAGATGACGCTCCTGGACCACAAGCGTGGACATCGCCTGACCAATGGCACGGGCGGTGACCTTGTAAGCCTTCCCAGTCAGACCGGAGGAGAACTTACAGGCTCGTGACGGGAGACGTGGGTCACCGCGCCAGTTGGAGGCGGTCGCCGGACACAGTTGCATCGCGACGGTGCGCTCTACTGGCGGGATCCCCACGTAACCCTTGGCTGGCCCGCCGTCGAGGGTAGTGAGGGGGGAGGAGTCACTCGGCTGACCCTTCATCCTCAGAGGACTGAAACTCCCCCTCCGATGCAGCGATCGACATCTGCTCGTCTGCTGGAGCTCCAAAAGTCACCACTGGTCTCCCGTGGGAGGGGCCAGCGGGTTCTCTCGGGAGCTCTGCGAGCTGCGGAACCGAGGGAATAGGGGCCTGCAGAGTTTCACTCGGCAGGTTTGCCCTAAACGTGATCCTCAGATCACCCTGGCCATCCAAAAAAGTAGGTCAACTAGATCGTGGGATGGGTAAGGGGACTCCCCCAGCCCGGAGGTAGGAGAGTCTCGATCTTAGCTCCGCGATAGTCATGTTCCCGCAGTGGGAACATGAACTATCCACAAATGCCGCCTCAGCGTGCTGTTTGCCCAAACACGTGAGACAGCGATTGTGACCGTCAGTAGGCGCCAGGAAACGACCGCATCCAGAAACGCACGGGTGGAATGTCATCTTGAAAAAGACGCAGCGTCACCCGTGAAGCTCTTTTTGTGAGGAAAACCCTCTTGTGCTGAAGCACTCAGAGGGAACGCGACAGCGCACGGGGTTTGTGTGCAGCCCGTGCCTGTACTCAACAGGAAAAAACGCCCAACCAGACCAACAGTGGTGTTGCTGTGATAACAGCAGTTTTTTCTCTGCTTGCAGAGGCAGCCGGTGAGTCAGCGCGATCCCGCTGAAGTGTGCCGTTCCTCCAACACGCGTCTCCTCTGGTTTTCCGGTCTTTAAGTCTTGCTGATAGCAGCTGAATATACTCAAAAAATTGTTTGAGAGTCCTCTTCATACGCCTGTTTAGCTCCGAGGTGAATGACAGCGTGCATTCGCTCTCGCTTCCTGTTTATACCCGCAGTGAGGGGCGGAGCGCGAGATGCAAATCTCGCACGCCAATTGTTCATTGGCCGGTTCTATATAGCTCGAAGCTGATAGGGGCTCCCAGAAGTGATCCCAATTCGTCGGTACATCCGACGTACGTCGAACGTGACCGACTGAAAGGGAACATAACATTTTAAAGTAGAAAAACTGAAATTGTTATTTCTTGTAAAACGTATTCCAATAACATATAGGTACAACTTACAAAAAAATTTTTTTTTACAGTGAAAAAAACATTCAGCATTCAGTAATGTGTTTTTTCTGTCATGTGTCTGTACAACAGTAAATCCAGGAGTGTGTCCAAGCAGACGTTATACAGCAGGAGAGTGTACCCGGATACGTTTTGTGTCGTGTGCCGTTGACAGTGATTGTGCCATTAATGAGAAATGCTGCAACAATGGATGTGGACTTCAGTGTATGGCTCCAGTTACAGGTATTATATTATATTTATTTTATTATATTATATTATATTTTATATTAATTATATTATATTATATTGTTCTTTCAATCGATTAAAAAAACAAATTAATCACAATTATTTTTGGTAATTAATTGTGATTAATCGCACCTAACATTAAAGAGCACCTATCATGGCATTTAAAATGTTCCAAATATTGTTTTAGAAGTCCCCAACAACAGTTTTGCATGCATGCAATGACAAAAAAGACTTTAGTTTTCTTATAATATGCATTTATTTTTACCTGTTTTGACAGCGATTCTCAAATGATTCCTTTAGTGATTCACTTTTCAAAACCCCGCCTTTACGTGAAGCTAATCTGCGGTGATTGGTCAGATGACCCAGTCAGTTGTGATTGGTTTAGTCTGTGCAGATATTCTCGGAAACGGAACGCCCATCAAAGTCTTATAATGACAGTAATTTGTTTATATGTGTCAGGAGTTATGAATATGAAAACCGCGTCGGTACTGTTTGATTGTAATATGAGCCTCAGCTGATCTCATTCATAAAAAAACTCCTCACGAAGACTCGCGACAAATCAACATCCCTCAGGGCTTTTAGTTCAAAAGTGTGCAGATGAGGAGACATATTGATAGATTCTCATATGTCTGTGTCAAATTTCTAAACAGAGGAGTATTTTTTATTCAATACTTCCTCAAAATGGGCAGAAATAGCCTAATCATGAGCGATTGAGTCTCTTATGTGTTGTTTTCAATTCATACTGGCAGCCGGAGGGCGCTCTGTGCACATGTAATCCATATATGGTACAGACAGACGAAGAAGATACCATGTGCCATAATAAAAGTCCATAATAAAAGCTTCCTGAGATCGCGAAACATACATTTGACGACTAATAATAAACACTCAATCGCGACGATGTATGGTTTGTCTTCAAGCCACTTAGTCTTCAAATGCTCATCCTTGGGCAGATGAAAAAAGTTTGCTTTTGAGTCGCACTTCAGAACACAGCGTCTCGTGGCCATGATGTTTTTTAGTGATCACTGGCGTCTTGGAGCGCAATAAGTGGGCGTATCGTATTCAAATAACTTGACGTCATCTAGTCAGAGAAAAAGCTTCGGTCTTCTAACGATTCTTAAAAATGACTCCGAGTCGACTCTTACTTTTGAAAGAAAATAACTATATATACGGTGCACTGTCATATTTCAAGCTATCACAGGATGTTTTTGTTCACTTAGATCTATGTTACACACTACATGAAAGGTAAATTTCAAAATTCCATGATAGGTGCTCTTTAAAAAGGTCTTTATATATTATTATATTGTAATGATTTCACATTCAATCTCCAAATTAATGAAGAAGCACCATAAAGACAGTTGCTGATATTTTAAATATTTGTTTAATGGCATGTTTTAATGAAAGAAGGCCAGTATTGTAACGAGTTACTCCACTGGAGGCAAGTTGAAGGACCCATGTGCAGTACTTTATTCCAAACAAAACATAAATCAAAACAAGGACTTGGCATTAACCATAACGAAACTCACCGACAGCGGGTTACAACATTCAATACTTGACAAAGACACATGGCAAACATGAGGGCTTAAATACACACACAGACTAATGACAAGACAAGTGACACCTGTGAACAGTGATGAGACAATGAACCAATGACAGGACAAGACACAAGATCACATGAGGGCATGGGAGTCACATGACAAGACCAGGAAGTGCATGACAAGACAAACATAACCATGAACATGATAAACAAAACAGAACCAAGAACAATGAACATGAACCATCACCAAAATACCCTGTGACAGATCCCCCCCTCTATGGGCGGCCCCTGACGCCCAAACAATACCATAACACCCATGGCCTAACCGAGAGTCTTAGCAAAAAGTCTTGGGGGGCGGTCTTGGGGGAGGGATGGTGGGCCAGGCCCGTGCAGGGGCACCGGACCCAGACATGACCTGGACGGGCCTGGGAGCGTGGGCGGACCTGGACCCTGTGGCGTGGGCGGACCTGGAACCTGTGGCGTGGGCGGACCTGGACCCTCAGGCGTGGGTGGCCATGGCGGCAATGGCAGTTCATCAGGCCATGGCGGTAATGGCGGTTCAGGGGGCCACAGAGGCGGGGCCTTCATGGCCTCCATGTACCCCTTGCCCCCCCCCAAAATTCTTGGGCGGGACAGCGGGGCCGTGGGCTGGAGCCTGGACGGGGGCTTGGGCTGGAGCCTGGACGGGGGCTTGGGCTGGAGCCTGGACGGGGGCTTGGGCTGGAGCCTGGACGGGGGCTTGGGCTGGAGCCTGGACGGGGGCTTGGGCTGGAGCCTGGACGGGGGCTTGGGCTGGAGCCTGGACGGGGGCTTGGGCTGGAGCCTGGACGGGGGCTTGGGCTGGAGCCTGGACGGGGGCTTGGGCTGGAGCCTGGACGGGGGCTTGGGCTGGAGCCTGGACGGGGGCTTGGGCTGGAGCCTGGACGGGGGCTTGGGCTGGAGCCTGGACGGGGGCTTGGGCTGGAGCCTGGACGGGGGCTTGGGCTGGAGCCTGGACGGGGGCTTGGGCTGGAGCCTGGACGGGGGCTTGGGCTGGAGCCTGGACGGGGGCTTGGGCTGGAGCCTGGACGGGGGCTTGGGCTGGAGCCTGGACGGGGGCTTGGGCTGGAGCCTGGACGGGGGCTTGGGCTGGAGCCTGGACGGGGGCTTGGGCTGGAGCCTGGACGGGGGCTTGGGCTGGAGCCTGGACGGGGGCTTGGGCTGGAGCCTGGACGGGGGCTTGGGCTGGAGCCTGGACGGGGGCTTGGGCTGGAGCCTGGACGGGGGCTTGGGCTGGAGCCTGGACGGGGGCTTGGGCTGGAGCCTGGACGGGGGCTTGGGCTGGAGCCTGGACGGGGGCTTGGGCTGGAGCCTGGACGGGGGCTTGGGCTGGAGCCTGGACGGGGGCTTGGGCTGGAGCCTGGACGGGGGCTTGGGCTGGAGCCTGGACGGGGGCTTGGGCTGGAGCCTGGACGGGGGCTTGGGCTGGAGCCTGGACGGGGGCTTGGGCTGGAGCCTGGACGGGGGCTTGGGCTGGAGCCTGGACGGGGGCTTGGGCTGGAGCCTGGACGGGGGCTTGGGCTGGAGCCTGGACGGGGGCTTGGGCTGGAGCCTGGACGGGGGCTTGGGCTGGAGCCTGGACGGGGGCTTGGGCTGGAGCCTGGACGGGGGCTTGGGCTGGAGCCTGGACGGGGGCTTGGGCTGGAGCCTGGACGGGGGCTTGGGCTGGAGCCTGGACGGGGGCTTGGGCTGGAGCCTGGACGGGGGCTTGGGCTGGAGCCTGGACGGGGACTTGGGCTGGAGCCTGGACGGGGACTTGGGCTGGAGCCTGGACGGGGACTTGGGCTGGAGCCTGGACGGGGACTTGGGCTGGAGCCTGGACGGGGACTTGGGCTGGAGCATGGACGTGGGCTGGAGCAGATGACTCTGGCTGGGTTGTGGTGGGTACTGTGGGGTTGTGGGGCCCCTCCTCCACAGTCCCCACCGTAAAAGATGACCCACCCAACTGCAGTGCAAAGTCAATATATCTGGTCAGAGTCCATGGCACAGTGCTCTCAGGCATTAAATAAGCTAGGTGCTCATTCAGTCCAAAATAAAAAATGTCCTTGAGTGCCTGATCATTAAATTCTACTTGGCAAGATAGTCCACAAAACTCCTCAACATAATTTTCCAGGGGACGATTCCTCTGGCGTAAACGCAGTAAAGCAACTGCTGGGTCCATCTTGTTGGTCAAGTATTCTGTAACGAGTTACTCCACTGGAGGCAAGTTGAAGGACCCATGTGCAGTACTTTATTCCAAACAAAACATAAATCTTAACATAAATCAAAACAAGGACTTGGCATTAACCATAACGAAACTCACCGACAGCAGGTTACAACATTCAATACTTGACAAAGACACATGGCAAACATGAGGGCTTAAATACACACACAGACTAATGACAAGACAAGTGACACCTGTGAACAGTGATGAGACAATGAACCAATGACAAGACAAGACACAAGATCACATGAGGGCATGGGAGTCACATGACAAGACCAGGAAGTGCATGACAAGACTGTGAACATGACAAACTCAAACATAACCATGAACATGATAAACAAAACAGAACCAAGAACAATGAACATGAACCATCACCAAAACACCCTGTGACAAGTATCACCGATAGCAATACCACTACTGATGTCTCCATAATTTTTTTTTTTCTTGAATGGTTCATGAACTGGATTTTTTTTAAATTATTTTGTAATGTTTCCCTGGGTGCACTGATATGTTAGTATGGTTTTTACATCAAAAATGGTCATAATTTAAAAATAAAAGGCATTTTTCCTACCCTGATTTTAGCCTCTGATTTGAACGTTCTGTTTGAAGGGGTGAGACTTCAGTGTAAACGCCTACTGCTGTGATTGGATAACATCTTTGTATATGAAATAATATTACATGTTGAACTCTCTTTCTTTTCTTTTTTTTGGTCAACAAGCAAAATTCCATTTGCAATCATTTTACACAGGAAAGCATGAGACATACAGGTACATACATACAATTGTGTATATGCAAGCACACATAGATAACCATCCAAAAAAAAAAAAAATTTAAAGATGTTTACATTCTTATTGACCAAAGTTGTAGGCTGAAGCTAAAGCTTATTATGCCTACCCTTAACTCCACACAAGCAGCACTAATTAACATTAATTTAATATAACAAATATAGGATATTATTAATGTGTATTTGAAGGAACATGCATTATTATTATTATTATTATTATTATTATTATCATCACTATTATCATTATTACCATTACCACCAGTGTCGCAAAAAGTGCACATCACATCATCATTACCGTCAACACTACTACTTCTATTATTATCATCACTATTCAGTATATATTTTCATTACCAATCCTTTATAAAGTATTTTAAACTGTATTAATGAATTTGCCTTTTTTAATTCATCAGGGAAGCTATTCCAAAGCTGAACACCTTTATTTGATGGGCAGTTTCTTCTTAAATTAGTTTTACAATATGGTATATTAAACATGTATATCCCTCTAAGGTCGTAATTAATGTCTCTCAAGCTGAACATAGCTTGCAAGGAAGGAGGGAGGGAGTGTTGTCTTGCCTTATACACAAGTTTAGTAGTGTACAAATCTACCAAGTCGTAGAATTTTAACGTTTAATATATGTGTAATTATTCTGATGGCCTTTTTTGTAGTAGAAAAACTGGAGTAGTTCTAGATTTATATGTATTTCCCCATATTTCTATTCCATATGTTAAATATGGAGTGATGAGAGTACTGTACTATAAGTGCATTTTATATATATATATATATATATAAAATGCACTTTTGTTCAAAATATATTGCAATTTATATAAAATGTAACATTTTGCATATGGGTATATTCATGCCATTTTATGATCTATAATCACTCCTAAGAACTTAATGTAATTAACTCTTTCTAGTATATTATTATCATCAATTTAAATTTTAATATCATTATCTATCATTTTATTACCAAATACCATGAATTTTGTTTTAGATAAATTCAGAGATAATTTGAGTCGAACCAGCTCTTTAGTTTGTACAGTTCTCTCTCCACTACCATTACTAACAGATTTTGACCTGAGCAATAAACATTGGTGTCGTCAGCAAACAAGACATAATTGAGTGCATCAGATACCTAACAAATCTCATTAATATAGAGCAAAAATAACTTAGGTCCCAACACCAAACCTTGCAGAACTCCACAACTTATTCTCTGCAAATTAGACTCTACACCATTTATATGTACATACTGAAGCCTAATTTTGAACCCAAGAATGTGCTATACCCCTGAAACCATACTTTTGCTATTTACGTAATAAGATATTGTGATCTATTGTGTCGAAGGCTTTTTTATTTATTGCTTGTGTAATATTTTCAACTAAATTAATAACTGCCATTGTTGTGGACCTCTATGCTCTAAAACCAAATTGTGGTTCTGTTAAAATATTATTTTATTCTATATAATTATCCAGCCTTTTAACAAATACATTTTCTAATATTTTGGAAAATTGAGAAAGCAATTTTAGAATAGAATCAGTAGAATCAGCCCAATCCTGATTGGTGTTGCGTGATAATGTAGTATGTGACGGCATTACCGGAAGATACAAAGAGACGTCTGAACACAACAGAGATAGCGTTCTTTGCGATGAAGCGAGCGCTCTGTCTGATTGGGTGGACATGAGACGCAGTGTCTCGTTCCCTTCTCGGGGAACAAGGGTTATAGTTATAACCCGAGACGTTCCCCTTCGAGGAAACTCGAACTGCGTCATCGTGATGACACTTTGGGGAACAAGTACCAAGTACCAGTCTGTTGAAATGGATTTCTGGCAAAAGAGCACTCCCAACACTGGCCCCTGGGACAGGAACCAAGATTTCTTCCATATTTTCTATACAATATATTTTTCTTCTTACATGTTTTTATAATGCCTTTAGTAAACCAAGGTTTCTGTATTTTTTGATTGACTTTGATTAATTTAAGTGGACAGCATTTATCTTACATTTTTTATATTTTTTCCAGAAAAATATCATAAGCCTCATTTGGGTTTTCATAACTATAGACCTCATCCCAATTGTGCCTTCTCAGTTCCTCTTTAAATATTTATATTGCTTGTGGTGTTCTGTGTCTCACAATTCTGGACTCATATGTTGACCTAGAATTTACTTTAAATACATTTTGGAAAACTGCCAAAACAGGTAGATAGTCACTAATGTCGGTTATTAAAATCCCTGCTTCTACTTGATCCATTTTGTTGGTAAAAATATTATCTATTAATGTTGCTGAGGATGTTGTTATCCTACTTGGTTTTACTATTACTGGAAATAATGTAATATTATAGAAGGTGTTAATAAAATCTGTGGTCCCTTTATGTTCTCCCGGATTAAGCAGGTCAACATTAAAGTCCCCACAGACAATACAGGTCCTGTTTCCACTTTGCCTTCGATACAAGTCTGATATAAGTTAATTGAAGGTTTCAAGTGGAGACCCAGGAGTCCTATACGTACAACTAACAGTAAGATTTTTTCAATTTTAACTTCAACAGTCACACATTCTAAGACCTATAATAATAATAATAATAATAATAATAATAATAATAAGTTTATTTTATATAGCGCCTTTCTCAAACCCAAGGTCGCTTAACATAGTAGAAGGAAGCCTAGCAACAAACAGACAAACAAAATAATATCAATAACAATACAACAAAACAAGCTGTGTATGGAGCTATGTGTTGGGTGTAGAGGAGAAGTGATCATTAAACAAAAAGGTCTTGAGATGTGCTTTGAAGAAGGGAAGAGATGGACAGTCACGAAGAGGTTGGGGGAGGGAGTTCCAGAATTTGGGGGCCAAGGCACTGAAGGACCTGCCACCCAGAGTGGAGAGTCTGGTGCGGGGGATGACTAGGAGGTTTTGGTCAGAGGATCTGAGTGAGCGGGAAGGAGTATAAGGGGTCAAGAGGTCACAGACCTTATCAATTGTTCTTCACTAGATTGCATTGTAAATTAGAATCCACATTAATAGCAACTCCACCTCCTTTTTTGTCTTCCCTATTCATTACAAACAATTCATATCCATCTAGCTGTACATTTGATACCTTATCCTTATCTAGCCATATTTCAGAAACAGCCACTATACTAAACTTTGGAAAACTATTTAAATAGTCTTTAATTTTAGCAAAATATTTCCATAGACTTCAACTATTGAAGTGTATTACAGATAAAGATTGTTTCATATTGACTTTACTATTAAATTGTTCTTCTGTGTAATACTGACAATTTGGTTCATTATAAAGATAGATTTCTGTGTCAATTTGTGATAGTGAGATGATATAATTGATCCTTGGTCTTTAGGTCATTAAACAGACTATTTTTATATCCAAGTTTACAGGTCTTTCTTTTAACACAAAAAGCGTTCTTATTAGAGGAAATCAACTTAACATGAATTAAAGTACTCTTAGTAGCCTACAACGAAATTTGTTTAGCAATGTCCCCATTGGGGCGGCAGTGGCTCAGTGGTTCATGTAGGTTGTCTACAAACCAGAAGGTTGGTGGTTCGATCCCCGGTTCCACCTGACCAAGTGTCGAGGTGTCCATGAGCAAGACACCTAACCCCAGCTGCTCCCGATGAGCTTGATGGCGCCTTGCATGGCAGACACCACCATCGGTGTGTGAATGGATGAATGTGAGGCAATGTGTTAAGTGCTTTGGATGGCCATTGGTCTGTTAAAAGCGCTATATAAATGCAGTCCATTTACCATAATATTCATTTGAACTTTTCCAGATCAATGATTTCCTTTACCGATCACTCTTGCTTCTTCTGGCGTTCCATTTAATCGAATCATCACACGACCATTTCTACTCCACGTTGCTTGTATCTTGTTTTGCTTCCATAAACTCTGCGCTTGTCTCGCAATATCAGCGTTTGGTAAGGTGTTCATTAATGTACACCCCAGTGAAAGTTAAGCTTCCGGGCCTGTCGCAGTAATTCAACTTTGTTTCTTCTGCTCACAAAACAAACTATTATTGCTGGTTTGGCAATGCGGTTTCTTTCTAGGAAGTATGTGATAGGCAGATGTATCCTCCGTTTTAACGCTGATGCTCTTGCTTGCGAGGTATGTTACAACCTGCCGCTCGAGTGTTTGTAGCTCCTCTGCCGGTGCGTTCTCGCCCTCATTCATTTCGCCGGTACTAGCGGTAGTAGCTCTCGCATAAGTTTGATGCTTCGTTTCCAGTCCATTGATGATTACTTCCTTCGACCGCGTGTATTGTTCTAAGTCATCAGCTCTTCTCTCCAGTGCGCAGATAACCGTATCTTTCTCTTTCAGGATTTCCTTCAGCTCCTTGACTTCAATCAGCAGGCTTACTATTTGAGCTTGCTGTTCACCATGCTGTTCACCATGCTTTTCACCCACATTGGAAAGCTTTTCCGTTATGGATTCAAGCTATTTTTTTATATCATCCAGCTCTTCCTCCACATAATTACTTGCTTTTAGTGATGGGACATTTGAACCGAGGTGTCGGAGCTTGTGTCAAGAATAAATGAGCGTGCCAGATGAAGCCCCGATTTAAGGCTTGTGTTGTTAATGGAGAAATCACGTGACCAATGACAAACGAGGCCTCGGTTTGTGTAAAATACGTCATCGGTTCGGTCTGAGTGTCGCTTCAGGTTCGAAACTCGCGCCACATGACAAGTGTCAGGTGTAGTAGAAGTGTGAGTGTCAGAGAGTTATAGTGTTGTGTCATTGTCGTTATTGTGGTTCATATGTGTTAAGGCTATACATTATTACTTTATGCTATTATACTACAGTATAGCCTACTACATATTACTATTAGGTTAGATTTAGCTCTGTTCTCTTTCAAACAATCGCTCGGTATCTCACATATGGGAAACGCCCCCAGGCGTGATAGACTATGGAAGCACCAATTACACCACGTCTGTCCGAAGGATGGACCAATCACAGCTCATACAAGGAGCCCACCCCCTCCCTATATACATGGCTGTGATCCCCGAAAATGGCATTCTTGTTCTCTTCCCGTGAAAACTTTCCTTCAGCACCTGTCCTGCTTCAGTTCACAAACGTAAGGTCAAGGTTGACATTGCCGAACGCAGTGCAGTTTTTTGGATTGTGTGGACTTTTCTACTCGTTACTGAGTTTTTCTACTCTGCTTTTGTTAGCAGTATCTCTTATTCTAGCTAACGTGTTAAGGTGAGCTAAAATTCAGATTATTCACCATGTCGGTGTCCAAGGCCACAGCGGAGAAAGAGGCCTCTTCGCGCTTGTGTCCGGCAGCTTGTGGATTCATGATCTCTGGCAGGGATTCGCATCCGATGTGCATCGCGTGCATGGGTGTCAAGCATGCTCAGGCTGTGCTGGCGGATGCAGAGAGTTGGGGGGGATTCGGTAGTTCACAGACCCTGGCCGTTTTTCTCTCGGTCCACTAGCTGGCGCCATTACTCCATCTATGGATCCGGTTCAGCTGAATCCACTGGCTCTTTATCAGTAGGCTTGGAGGGAGTGTTGCGCCCGATAATGGACCTACGTGCTCTAAACAAGCACTAGAAGAAATACAAATTCAGGATGCTCAATGTCGCAGTTCTTACACGCGCTATCCGCAGGATAGATGCTTATGTGAAATTAAGCATCCTTGAGATCTAGATCTGAAGGATGCCTACTTTCACAGAAGCATCTATCCTGCGCACAGGGAATATCTCAGGTTTTCCTTTCGGAGCAAAGCGTACGAATTTGTTAACCTCCCGTTTGGGCTCAGCCTCGCTCCTTGCGTGTTCAGCAGGTGCATAGAGACAGCGTTATCACCGTTGAGACACAAGGGGCTCAGAATATCTGCTTATCTGGACGATTATCTGATATGCGCTCACTTGTGGGAACTCGCGGAACGGGACACAGACATGCTCACGTCTCATCTATCGAATCTGGGGTTCAGAATCAACGAGGCCAAAAGCCAGCTGATTCCATCTCAGGAGATAGAGTATCTGGGCTTATGAATAGACTCTGTGGCATACCGCGCCATGCTCTCGGAAAGAAGGATAATGGTGTTTTATCAGTGCCTTGCCCAGTTTCGCAAGGGAAACCTAGTATCGTTCAGGACCTGTCTCCGCCTTCTGGGCATGATGGCTTCATCGCTATCTGTGGTCCCGCTATGCTTGCTGAAAATGAGAGACTTCCAGTGATGGGTGGCAACAATGCGTCTGTGTCCTCATCGGCACCTTGCGCGCAGAGTGAGAATACATGTGGATTTTGTGACGGCTCTTCATCAGTGGAGAAATCCCTGTTTATTCCAGACAGGGGCTCCCTTGGGGAGCATGTCGCTGAGAAAAGTAGTGACAACGGATGCATCCCTGTCGGGCTGGGGAGTTGTTTTCCAGGGCAGGTCGGTAAACAATCGCTGGACTCCCCAGCTTCGCGAGATTCACATAAATATGTTGGAGTTGATGGCAGTCTTTATGGCCCTGAAACATTTTCTCCCATTCTTGGTGGGGTTTCATGTTTTGGTCAGGACAGACAACACGACGGTGGTGACTTATATCAATCGCCAAGGGGGAACGTGTTTGTTGCAATTGCACAATCTAGCAAGAAAATTGATTGTCTGGGGCGCGGTGCACTTCAGCTTGCTGCGCGCAACGCACGTACCAGGAGTCCTGAATGTGGGGGCGGATCTGCTTTCAAGGGGCAACCCGTTATACGGAGAATGGGTGCTTCACCCACAGGTGGTGGATCAGATCTGGGAGATGTACGGCAAGGCCGCCGTAGATCTCTTCGCCTCGCAGGCAAACACCTTTTTGCGCTGGCACACCCATGGCCGAACGTGTTGCAATACGCCTTCCCAATGCTGAGTCTAATTTCTCCCACCCTAGAAAGAGTAAGAGAAAACGGCGAGCCCTGGCCGCTCCCATTGCGCCAGGACCTGCTGTCACAGGCAGATATTTCACCCATACCCAGGACGAATCGATCTTTGGTTCTGACCCATGAAGGGTTCAATTTAAACGCACCCGGGCTTCCGCAAGAGCTTATAAACACTATCCAGAGCGCTAGAGCTCCATCAACATGCTCACTGTACGACCTTAAATGACGTGTGTTTGAGGAACGGTGTACGCGCAAAGGAGTCATTCCTTTTCAGTGCGCGGTGAGTGATGTACTCTGTTTTTTACAAAACTTAATGAACAATGGGAGAGCGTTTTCTGCAATTAAAGTTTACCTGGCGGCTATTTCAGCTTGTCATTTAGGCTTCGAGGGAGTTTCAGTGGGACAGCACCCTCTAATATGCCGTTTTATGAAGGGAGTGAAGCATATGAGACCAGTATCTAAGCGCCTGGTCCCGTCATGGGATTTGTCCATGGTTCTGAATGCTTTAACTCTGGCTCCATTTGAACCTCTTGATAGTGTTGAGATTAAGCTCCTATCTCTAAAAACAATTTTACTACTTGCTTTAGTCTCAGCTAAACGAGTGGGTGAATTGCATGCCTTGTGGGTTCATCGAACATGTCTGAATTTTAGTCCGGATGACAGCAAGGTTACGCTGCTGCCTAACCCGGCCTTCGTTCCCAAAGTCAGTGATTCAGCTTATAACTGCTCTGCTTTGGAGTTCCATGCCTTTTACCCCCCTCCTTTTTCTTCGGAGAAGGAGCGGAAATTGTACACCTTGTGTCCTGTATGAGCGTTAAGCTATTATGTCGACAGGACACAATCGTTCAGGAAGAATGATCAGTTATTCGTTTCATGGGCCACTCAATGTAAGGGCAGGCCGATCTCCTCGCAGCGCCTTTCCATTGGATGGTGGAGGCGATTGAATTGGCTTATACGTCTATGGGCCATAATTCCCCAGCGGGCTTAAAGGCTTATTCTACAAGAGGTATGGCTAGATCTTGGGCTTTGTTCAAGGGGATTTCGGTAGGAGATATTTGTGCAGCAGCAAGCTGAGCTTCCCCTCATACATTTATCAGATTTTACCGTCTGGATGTCACTGCGCCTTCTATGGCTCATGCAGTTCTCAATGTTGGCTCTTTAAAGAATTGAAAGGTTATCTTTCATTCTTGCTGGGTCTGTTCGGCGGCTTCGGAAAGCATGCGTTTCAGGAGTTGGCTATATCATTCCCATATGTGAGATTCCGAGCGATTGTTTGAAAGAGAACGTTAGGTTACTTACGTAACCCCGGTTCTATGAAAACAGAGCAAGGTATCTCACCAAGCTTCCCTAATTGCATTACACGGGGGAAGAGCATGCTAAGAATTCAGTTTTCGGGGATCACAGCCATATATATAGGGTGGGGGTGGGCTCCTTGTATGAGCTGTGATTGGTCCGTCCTTCGGACAGACGTGGTGTAATTGGTGCTTCCATAGTCTATCATGCCTGGGGTCGTTTCCCATATGTGAGATACCTCGCTCTGTTCTCAGAGAACCGGGGTTACGTAAGTAACCTAACGTTTTAAGGAGACCTTTGGCATCTGCTGGATAGGTTGATCACGGTATAAATAAATAATTAATTAACAGTGTGTCTGACAGTTGTCTTTGTGCAAGTAAAGTCAGACAGAGAAAGATGCATATTTTATTTTATACCCAGGCAATGGACAAATGTCTGACCAGGTCATTGGCTCAGAATTAATGGATTTGTCTGCTATTTCTTTGCACAGTAGCTAGGTGTCACTAGTGAGCAATGATGAATGAAGCTTCGGGTAATTAACCTTTTCGTGAAGCAATGGGCTGCGAGGTCTCAGTGGTTCAGGAAGCCTCATTTTGCGATCACTACTTGCTTTCTTAGGCGGCATGTCTGTTTCGTTTGATATCTCATTTGATGTCCAGTTTTAATTAACTTTAACTTTTTAATTAGTTCAACTCCACCGTGCGCCTTCTGCTCAACACGAAAGTGACGTTTTTTACTCTCTCTCTGCTTTCAACTCTCTTGAAAAGTTTTAGCATGAAAAGTGTTGATTATAGCATTATATTTAGATCTACTCCTGTCACATGAAAGCTGCAGTAATGACAGTTGTAGCCAATCACAGACATGAATGCAGTGATCTCGTCATTGCAACTCTCTGCTTGGACACATTTCTGCACACTAACAAATGCTTTCATCATAACTGACAGTGCAAACGTGATGTAAAAGATTTGTTGATTATTACGGGAGTTTTGGGCTTGAGTCCACTGATGAACTTTCGCTGTTTGATTGACAGCTCCAGCGATTGTAAAGGGAACATTCTTTGATCGCTTTCTATATAGAATTTAATCATAATTTATATAACAGATTATTTTCATCCTACTAAGTTAAACAATATGAAGTTGAACGTTTAGTCACTGGTTTGATTTACTGACACGTAAACAGAAATATAACATTTTGAGGAAAAGAACATCTGGCTGTACATTAATCAGAAATCACTGGTCACTGGTGATTTTGGTTAGACACGGACACATAATAAATACATATTAGGGGTGTAACGGTACACAAAACGTCTCGGTTACGTATGTAATCCTCGTTCCCTGAGGAGGGAACGGATACGTAACGTTAGTGACTAACGAATGGGGGTTTCGGGAAGCATATTCCAGTGGAGATGCCTATCTGTAGGGAGGACTTAGAGAGTACACATATGACCCGCTAAGGGCTGCATATGGAGAACTCTGGGGTACCAGCCAGAGGGTGGACTTTTAACCCCAGGGGTGGCAGGGACTGACACCAAGGGAAAGACACCTGCTCACTGAGGAGGCTTACGGTGGAAATACACGTGTGGGGGTCGCCGGAGGGGAACCATGCACACGGGGCACCTGGCTGAACACAAGGGTCTGGGCTCGAGAGAGGGCAGACTGAACAGGGCTTTCTGGAAGCTCACCTGAGGAGAATATCGCACGTATCCAGTCCGTGGAGTGGAATGGCGAGCAAGCGAAGACACCTGAGCCTGGTCCATTACCGGCCACTAGTAGAGGCGAGTACATAGTCAGACACTGGCTCAACTCTGAGATTGTAGAATCTGGCGAATGTATTAGGTGTCGCCCAGCCTACAGATCTGCAGATGTCTGTTAGCGAGGCGCCATGCGCTAGAGCCCAAGAGGAGGCCACACTCCGGGTGGAGTGAGCCCTAACCCCAAGGGGACATGGTCCACCTTGCTGCTGGTAAGCCAAAACAATGGTGTCCACTATCCAGTGAGACAACCTCTGTTTCGAGAGAGCTCTTCCCTTCCGTTCCCCACCATAACAGGCAAAGAGCTGGTCTGAGGTCCTGAAACACTGCATCCTGTCTATGTAAGCGTGGAGAGCGCGTACTGGACAGAGCAATGCCAAGGCTGGGTCTGCCTCCTCCAAAGGCAGTGCTTGCAGGTTCACCACCTGGTCTCTGAACGGAGTGGTGGGAACCTTGGGCACATATCCGGGTCTCATGATCACGTGAGAATTGGCCGGCCCGAACTCCAGGCACGCTTCGTCAACCGAAAATGCCTGCAGGTCGCCTACCCTCTTGATGGAGGCCAATGCGGTCAGTAGCGCTGTCTTCATAGACAAGAACTTAATATCGACCGACGGCAAAGGCTCAAATGGAGACCTCTGCAGATTATTTAGAACTACTGAGAGGTCCCAGGAACCTGATGACCAGGTCGTGCTGACTTACCTTTTTGTCCCCCGAGAGATCGTGGTAGGCAGATATTGCGGCCACATACACTTTAACACTAGAAGTCCCAGAGAGCAGCCATTTGGCTTTTCTACCTATAAAACCCGCAGGACAGCCGATGGGCTGGAAGGCTTTAGGCTAATATCCTTAATCAGCTGTTAACAGTTGCTTTTGTTATGTAAACGATGTGGGGCCATGCTGAGCCACTTCAAGGAAACTTGTGTTTCACTTTGCCATCTTAGGGAGAAATCAACACACGTTTTTTTTTTCCTTTGTTGCTGAGATTTATTGATAAAAACAGTACAAAATAAAATAAAAAAGAAACCAACCATTTGTACACATATTTACAAATAATATTAAAAAGTGAGTGAGTACATTCCAGCAATCACTCACAATCCTGGCACTGCCATGGTATCTCCCGTCTGCATTTACCACATGTGTATCTGTAGCAGTGAACACATTGCACAGTGGCATGATTGTTCTTGCATTGGTGTTTGACCTGACACATGGCTCTTTTTCCAGGGCTAGGTGTGGAGGGTTGTGTCCGAAGCAATTGTTCTTTTCTTGCCTTCTTCGCACACATATGAGAGTTAGCCAACTCTCTTGCAAGCTCCACCAGGAAGTCCAGCCGTCTTTCCTGCCTTCCGGTGCATGCTTGATACAGCATATGTGCATTCAGTGCTGCCATGTCAATCATGTTATAGAACACGGCAACTGGCCAGCGCCGTGTCCCTGTGCGGACAGTGTACTCCCGCACCATCTGGTCCATCACATCCACGCTGCACTTTGTGGTGTTGTAAAGGGTGACAGTGTTTGGCTTCCTTTTGGTGGTATTATCAGTCTGAATCACGCTGTGCATGCTGCTAAGAATGTAGACGGTCTTCTTCCGTTTGGCCGCATACGCCGTCAGCGTAGCAGCAGTGGTTGAAAACACCTAATAAATAAGATAAATTGTTATTTTCAAAGCACTTTTACACACAATGACACACTTGGCGGTGTTGTTTCTAAAAATTAGAAACACATAAACATAGAACCACAAAAGACCTGCAACATACCTGAGTGGTGAATTCATTGCGATCTGTGTGTCTAGAGGATTGAGGGATTTCCCGGCGAATCTTGTTGATTGTGCCGAGGACGGTGGTTTTCCGGCTAAGAAGTTTATGCGCAAGTGACAGCGATGTGAAGAAATTGTCTGTGGTAACATTTCTGCCCTTGTCTAGGAATGGTTCCATCAGCCTCATCACTACATTTTCAGACAGTCTCTCTCCACTGGGACGACTAGGGTCCTTGCCAAGATATGGGAGGACATTACAAATGTACTTGGATTTTAGGTCGCAAGCCACCCAAAACTTGATCCCAAACTTGTCAGGTTTAGTTGCAATATACTGCAGGAAACAGCAGCGAGTCTTTGACGGGAAAAGCTGTTCATCAACGGTGATATGTAGACCAGGGTTGTAGGACGTGATGCAATTGGTGACAAATGATCCCCACACACTGGAAATTGCAGCAAACTTATCAGTCTTTGCTCGATCACTCCGGGTGGACCTGTCATCAAAGCGTAGGTGTCGCATGATGTCTTGGAAGCGGTTTCGCGGCATTGTTCCAATGATATGTGGGTTTCCCAGGTTTGCTGACCAGCAGTCACGTAGTGATGGAACCTTGGTAAGCCCCCGGAAGATGACAATTGCAATAAATGCCATTAGTTCAGGGAGGGCCATGAACCAATGCACATGCTCCGTTTCCTGTGCATGTTGAATAGTCCATTCTTGAATGCTATGAAGCATGTCAAGAGTGATGAAACACAGGAAGCTCTGAAGGCGACTCGAGATACTTTTCCTGGCCTTAGCCGTTGGCTCTCCATCTGCAGCGTACGCTTTGATTGGGGTGAAAGGGAGGCGCGTCCCCACCTGTTCTTCACGCCACACTGTGCCATCTTTCGCTGTCTCTGTCAGGTCAGTCCCCAAACGGGCTCTCTTTTTTGGTTGAGGAGCAGTCTCCTCATCTGCAGTGTGAACAAATTCAAATTGTGAGCAATGGAAAAGTCAAATGATATCACAAATGCATGCATAGATACTAATAATAATTCCAGTATCTCCTTCTCTGTATCGGAAAAATGTCTGAAATATCTTCCTAAATAAAAAGATACAACTAAAGCAAAGAAACAACTAATAATGTTTTGCACTTCAGATGGCAGTGAATGTCTGCTAAGTAGTACAAACAAAAAAGTGGACAATACAAAAAAGGCAGAGTAAATATTTATGTCACTCCACTCTGCTTTTTTTGTGTTTTTCTCTTACTGGTTTGAAATGAAATAGGAAATAATATTAAATGAAACTTAACCTGAAGACAGATCAGACAGCTCTGAGTCCGAATCCGGCTGAAGTTCTATGTCTTCTCCATCTGAGTCACAAGGGTTTACTTCACTCAGGATCATTTCCAAGGCCTGCTGAGTGGTGAGTCTTGTCTGCATTTTCTTTTCTTGGAGAGGAGGTTCGTACACCACAGAATTCTTGAGGGCACTGAAGTAGTAGGCTATGTGCAGTGAGATTTTATCCACCTCAGCACAAAAGGATTAGATGTGCTAATTCATACCTGTTTACACCTGGGCAAGACCCTACATGCCAATGTGAGACATTATCAAGTTCTCTGCTTTTAGCAGCCCTCCCTCCCCCACACATACAAACAAGCCACCAGCAACCATTCACACACACACCCCCAACCCCCCTGCAGATGGCTCAGGTAATGACCACATTTACACATGAATTGATGCTAATGATAGCCAAAAGACTAGCCAGTTAGCATCCACTTGGATAAAGGAGGGGTAAAAATCTCCGGGACTTCTAGTGTTAAAGGTCCCGTTTTTCCTGTTTTTTTGAAGCTTTGATTGTGTTTACAGTGTGCAATATAACATGTGTTCATGTTTCACGTGTAAAAAAAAACAGTATTTTTCACACAATTTACTTATCTGTATACCGCTGTTTTCACTGTCCTCAAAACGGCAAATTTCCCTGTTCTATGAAGTCCCTCCTTCAGAAACACGTAACGAGTTCTGATTGTGCCAGCGGTTCCCGTGTTGTGATTCGACAGCAGCTTAGCGCACGTTGCCCGGAGAGGTCACGCCTCTTACCATAACGGGGAGATGAACGCGCTCAAACTACAGCCCCTGAAGGCCAAACAAAGGTGATTTCACTCCGGGATGAAAATAACAGCGTCTAAACGTCATGGCGACAAACGCAACCGAACGCAACACTTCCTCTTCTCCACAAGGGAGAGCAACAAGACCACGGCCCCTTTTTAGCGTATTCTTGTGGGCGGAGGTTAGTCAACAAACTGTTCTACTGACGTCATTAAAGCAGGATGTACAGGGATGTAGTCCAAACCGGCCGTTCGCTGTAGGCTTTGAAAGGGAACTTCTGTTAAATAAAATATCTCGCTTGGCATTGAACTTTGAGCTTTATAATTTTACAGGTATTATATATGCTCTAACGGCAACATTACACACTAACTAAAGTTTTAAAAATGGGATCACGAAGAACGGGACCTTTAAGGGTGGAGGGAGACAGCCTTTGCTCCAACCCCTCTTGGAGGAACGATAGCACGGAAAATAAAATATTTTTTTACAGTGAAAAATTCATTCAGATATGTTTTCTCTGTCATGTGTCTGTATAGCAGCAAATCCAGGAGTGTGTCCAAGCAGACGTTATAAAGCAGAAGAGTGTACCCGGATACGTTTTGTGTCGTGTGCTGATGACAGTGGTTGTGCCAGCAATGAGAAATGCTGCAGCAATGGATGTGGACTTCAGTGTATGGCTCCAGTTACAGGTATTTATATTATTATATTATATTATATTATATTATATTATATTATATTATATTATATTATATTATATTATATTATATTATATTATATTATATTATATTAATTATATTATATTATATTATATTATATTATGTTATGTTATATTATATTATATTATATTATATTATATTATATTATATTATATTATATTAAATTAATTATATTTATTATATTATATTGCTGTTGAATGCTTGAATCTGAATGCTTGAATCATTTCTTGTAAAAAGGTATTCCAATAACATAAAGGTACAACTTCCAACTTTTAGTTTTTTACAGTGAAAAATTTATTCAGCATTCAGTGATATGTTTTCTCTGTCATGTGTCTTTATAGTAGAAAATCCAGGATTGTGTCCAAGCAGACGTTATACAGCAGGAGAGTGTGCCCGGATAAGTTTTGAGTCGTGTGCCGATGACAGTGATTGTACCAGCAATGAGAAATGCTGCAGCAATGGATGTGGACTTCAGTGTATGGCTCCAGTTACAGGTATTTATTATATTATATTATATTATATTATATTATATTATATTATATTATATTATATTATATTATATTATATTATATTGATTATATTATATTATATTATATTATATTAATTATATTATATTATATTATATTATATTATATTATATTATATTATATTATATTATATTATATTATATTATATTATATTATATTATATTATATTATATTATATTATACTGCTGTTGAATGTCAAAATCCATGACAAATAAAACATAACATTTTAAAGTAGAAATACTGAAATAGTTATTTCTTGTAAAACGTATTCCAATAACATATAGGTCCAACTTACAAACAATCTTTTTTTACAGTGAAAAAGACATTCAGCATTCAGTGATATGTTTTCTCTGTCATCTGTCTGTATAACAGCACATCCAGGAGTGTGTCCAAGCAGACGTTATCCAGCAGAAAAGTGTACCCGGATACGTTTTGTGTCGTGTGCTGATGACAATGATTGTGCCAGCAATGATAAATGCTGCAGCAATGGATGTGGACTTCAGTGTATGGCTCCAGTTACAGGTATTATTATATTATATTATTATATTATATTATATTATATTATATTAATTATATTATATTATATTATATTATATTATATTATATTATATTATATTATATTATATTATATTATATTATATTATATTATATTATATTATATTATATTATATTATATTATATTATATTATATTATAATAAGTGCAGCTTCTGCAGTAATGCGGTCGATGTACCGGTCTGTCGTGGTGAAGAAAGAGCTAAGCCGTAAGGCGAAGCTCTCGATTTACCGGTCAATCTACGTTCCTACTCTCACCTATGGTCATGAGCTTTGGGTCATGACCGAAAGGACAAGATCCCGGATACAGGCGGCCGAAATGAGCTTTCTCCGCAGGGTGGCTGGGCGCTCCCTTAGAGATAGGGTGAGAAGCTCAGTCACTCGGGAGGAACTCGGAGTAGAGCCGCTGCTCCTCCACATCGAGAGGGGACAGCTGAGGTGGCTCGGGCATCTGTTCCGGATGCCTCCTGAACGCCTTCCCGGGAAGGTGTTTCGGGCATGTCCAACCGGGAGGAGGCCCCGGGGAAGACCAAGGACACGCTGGAGGGACTATGTCTCCCGGCTGGCCTTGGAACGCCTCGGTGTCCCCCCGGAAGAGCTAGAGGAAGTGTCTAGGGAGAGGGAAGTCTGGGCATCTCTGCTTAGACTGCTGCCCCCGCGACCCGGCCCCGGATAAGCGGAAGAAGATGGATGGATGGATGGATATATTATATTATATTATATTATATTATATTATATTATATTATACTATATTATATTATATTATATTATATTATATTATATTATATTATATTATATTATATTATATTATATTATATTATATTATATTATATTATATTATATTAATTATATTATATTATATTATATTAATTATATTATATTATATTATATTATATTATATTATATTATATTATATTATATTATATTAATTATATTATATTATATTATATTATATTATATTATATTATATTATATTATATTATATTATATTAATTATATTATATTGCTGTTGAATGCTTGAATCTGACTGGTCAAAACCCATGACAAATAAAAAATGAAATTTGAAAGTAGAAAGACAGAAAGTTATTTCTTGTAAAACGTATTCCAATAAAATATAGGTACAACTTCCAAAAAATATATATATTTTTACAGTGAAAAATTCATTCAGATATGTTTTCTCTGTCATGTGTCTGTATAGCAGCAAATCCAGGAGTGTGTCCAAGCAGACGTTACACAGCAGGAGAGTGTACCCGGATAAGTTTTGAGTCATGTGCCGATGACAGTGATTGTGCCAGCAATGAAAAATGCTGCAGCAATGGATGTGGACTTCAGTGTATGGCTCCAGTTACAGGTATTTATTAATTTATATTATATTATATTATATTATATTATATTATATTATATTATATTATATTATATTATATTATATTAATTATATTATATTATATTATATTATATTATATTATATTATATTATATTATATTATATTATATTATATTATATTATATTATATTATATTATATTATTATATTATTATATTATTATATTATATTATATTATATTAATTATATTTCTGATGAATGCTTGAATCTGAATGCTTGAATCATTTCTTGTAAAAACGTATTCCAATAACATATAAGTACAACTTCCAACTTTTTTTTTTGTACAGTGAAAAATTAATTCAGCATTCAGTGATATGTTTTCTCTGTCATGTGTCTGTATAGCAGAAAATCCAGGATTGTGTCCAAGCAGACGTTATACAGCAGGAGAGTGTACCCGGATCAGTTTTGAGTCGTGTGCCGATGACAGTGATTGTGCCAGCAATGAGAAATGCTGCAGCAATGGATGTGGACTTCAGTGTATGGCTCCAGTTACAGGTATTTATTATATTATATTATATTATATTATATTATATTATATTATATTATATTATATTATATTATATTATATTATATTATATTATATTAATTATATTATATTATATTATATTATATTATATTATATTATATTATATTATATTATATTATATTATATTATATTATATTATATTATATTATACTGCTATTGAATGCTTGAATCTGATTGGTCAAAATCCATGACAAATAAAACTACATTTTAAAGTAGAAAGACTGAAATAGTTATTTCTTGTAAAACGTATTCCAATAAAATATAGGTACAACTTACAAACAATCTTTTTTTACAGTGAAAAAGACATTCAGCATTCAGTGATATGTTTTCTCTGTCATCTGTCTGTATAACAGCACATCCAGGAGTGTGTCCAAGCAGACGTTATCCAGCAGAAAAGTGTACCCGGATACGTTTTGTGTCGTGTGCTGATGACAATGATTGTGCCAGCAATGAGAAATGCTGCAGCAATGGATGTGGACTTCAGTGTATGGCTCCCGTTACAGGTATTATTATATTATATTATATTATATTATATTATATTATATTATATTATATTATATTATATTATATTATATTATATTATATTATATTATATTATATTATATTATATTATATTATATTATATTATATTAATTATATTATATTATATTATATTATATTATATTATATTATATTATATTAATTATATTATATTATATTATATTATATTATATTATATTATATTATATTATATTATATTATATTAATTATATTAATTATATTATATTGCTGTTGAATGCTTGAATCTGAATGCTTGAATCATTTCTTGTAAAAACGTATTCCAATAACATATAAGTACAACTTCCAACTTTTTTTTTTTTTACAGTGAAAAATTAATTCAGCATTCAGTGATATGTTTTCTCTGTCATGTGTCTGTATAGCAGAAAATCCAGGATTGTGTCCAAGCAGACATTACATAGCAGGAGAGTGTACCCGGATAAGTTTTGAGTCGTGTGCCGATGACAGTGATTGTGCCAGCAATGATAAATGCTGCAGCAATGGATGTGGACTTCAGTGTATGGCTCCAGTTACAGGTATTTATATTATTTTTAGTGCTGGGCATCGATTAAAAAAAAATTAACTAATTAATCGCACTTTTTTCTGTAATTAATCGCGATTAATCGCAAGTTTTTAATATTTTACGTTTTTAATATTTTGATATTGTAATAATTTCAGTTACTCTCCAAATTAATGTATAAACAATTTAAAGACAGCATATTTTAAATATGTGTTGTATTGTCATATTTTTATGAATGAAGGCCAGTATCACTGATACTAAAGTGTCTATGAAACATTAATGACGTTACATTACAGTATAACTGAAAGCTCCCAATTTCAACATTTATTAGGCTTTAAAAAAAAACTACTTTTAATTTAAGTGAACTTAAAGCAATCTTTACATAAACCCAAAATAATAAATGTTATATTTACCCATGGCCTTCCCTGTTATACATATACAGAAATGTAATAGTTATCTTTCTTAACTGCATAAATAATAAATCAAATATAGATGAATCATCATTAAAGCTAAAATTTTCTCTGTTCCCGTTGTTCTTTGATGGCATCATCAGTGCTCCTGTCACTTTAAGAACAGCCGCGGATCTCACGCGCTGTCCCGTGCATCTCATTTCCTCACAACTCTTTAAGTTCATTTAAGACTCTATTTAACTAATTTAAGACTCCTAATATGAGAATACTCAAAATCCCCTGTGTTATTGTTTGTTCAAGAGCAAAAGAGAACTCGATGTGAGCAGGAAACTGACGCGAGTCTATCTATGCGTCGAGTGTGTGTGTGTGTGTGTGTGTTCCTTGATTAGCTGACATGAGACGCATCCACACAGACAGGACACTGACACACACACACACACACAGGCCATTGGCATACAGCGCGTTCGCTTGTGTCTTGTCACGCTTGGAAGCATTTACATGAATAAGAGCTTGATGATCATGTAACGCTAAGCAAAAATGGATATAAAAACGGACGCTGCGTTATTTGCGTTAAATATGTTTAATGCGTTAAGCTGAAAAAACTAATCGCCCGCGTTAACGCGTTAATTTGCCCAGCCCTAATTATTATATTATATTATATTATATTATATTATATTATATTATATTATATTATATTATATTATATTATATTATATTATATTATATTATATTATATTATATTATATTATATTATATTATATTATATTATATTATATTATATTGCTGTTGAATGCTTGAATCTGATTGGTCAAACGCCATGACAAATAAAACATAACATTTTAAAGTAGAAAGACTGAAATAGTTATTTCTTGTAAAACGTATTCCAATAACATTTAGGTACAACTTACAAACAATCTTTTTTTTACAGTGAAAAAGACATTCAGCATTCAGTGATATGTTTTCTCTGTCATGTGTCTGTATAGCAGCACATCCAGGAGTGTGTCCAAGCAGACGTTATCCAGCAGAAAAGTGTACCCGGATACGTTTTGTGTCGTGTGCTGATGACAGTGACTGTGCCAGCAATGATAAATGCTGCAGCAATGGATGTGGACTTCAGTGTATGGCTTCAGTTACAGGTATTTATTTTATTATATTATATTTACCCGGGACAGTATGGGTTAGCACCCCAGCCTGTGTCTTTGTAAGAGAGAACCCAAATAAGCTACGGAAAGCCCTACAGAGAGATACCCCAGGAGATCCCGAGAGGGGGGTTGGGGGGTGAGATCTCCAATCGGATGGACCAAAGGTTAACAACCCATGCAAACGGACAGAAGACGAATGAGACATGCTTGTGCGGAAAGCTGTGCAAGTATCATTGTGGCCTAAAAATCCACCAGGCCAGAATGAAATGTTTGGAGCGGGAAAGTGAGGTGCAACGCACAGGTTTTGAACCTGGTGAGACACAGGAGGAGCCCGGCCTGGAGGCAACCCACAGAGCCCAGTCCCTTCACGTGCCAGAACCTCCCATTCCCAGCAGAGTAGTTCCAAAGCAGCGGATTAAGTGGCCCCCAGCCAGCAAACGGAGTGAGTGGCTGCAGTTTGATGAGGATGTGTCCAACATCATCCAAGCCACAGCCAAAGGTGATGCTGACAGCCGACTCCAAACAATGACTACCATCATCGCAGCTATGATGATGGCAGGTGTGCCTATGCCTCAGAAAAATTTGGTCGGGTAGAGAAAGGAAAAACCAAGCCTCCATCTCTGTAATTCTTTTCGCTCTCGCCATGAACATGGTGGTTAAGTCAGCCGAGGTGGAATGCAGAGGGCCCCTAACCAAGTCAGGCGTACGACAGCCCCCTATAAGAGCCTATATGGATGACCTTACCATCACAACGACATCTGTCCCAGGGAGCAGGTGGATCCTACAAGGACTTGAGAGACTCATCACATGGGCAAGGATGAGGTTCAAGCCCTCCAAGTCAAAGTCAATGGTGCTGAAGAGGGGGAAAGTGGTTGACAAGTTCCGTTTTTCCATCTCAGGAACTGTCATCCCAACCATCATGGAGCAACCTGTCAAGAGTTTGGGGAAGCTCTTTGACTCCAGCCTGAAAGACTCTGCCGCCATCCAGAAGTCCAGAAAAGAACTTAGAGCTTGGCTCACCAAGGTTGACAAGTCTGGTCTGCCTGGTAGATTTAAAGCTTGGATCTACCAGCATTCCATCCTGCCCCGAGTCCTGTGGCCCTTGCTGGTCTATTCAGTCCCAATGACAACAGTTGAGTCCCTAGAAAGGAAAATCAGTGGCTTTCTTCGGAAGTGGCTGGGCCTTCCACGCAGTCTTACCAGCGCTGCACTGGATGGGACGAGTAACATCCTGCAGTTGCCCTTCAGTGGCCTCACTGAAGAATTCATGGTGGTACGCACCAGAGAAGCCCTACAGTATAGGGATTCCAGGGACTGCAAGGTGTCATCAGCAGGCATTGAAGTGAGGACAGGAAGGAAATGGAAGGCTGGGAAAGCAGTGGATGAGGCAGAGGCATGCCTAAGACAAAAGGCACTGGTGGGAACTGTGGCGACAAACAGAGCGGGCTTAGGCTACTTCCCAAAGTCTCTGGTCAGCCAGGCCCGCGGCAAGGAAAGGCACCAACTACTCCAGGAAGAGGTCAGAGCAGGCATCGAGGAAGAGCGAGTGAGCAGGGCGGTGGGACTTCGGCAGCAGGGAGCATGGACTAGGTGGGAGAGTACACTGCAGCGTAGGATAACCTGGGCTAATATCTTACAAGCAGACTTCCATCGGGTCCGCTTCTTGGTACAAGCTATATGCTCTATACGGCAACATTATACGGCAACCCCAGCTGGGTCGCCTGGGTGAGGGTGTATGATGTTGCGAGACCCGAAACACACCCAATGATGCCAGGACACATCACTGAGGATGCGTCCCAGAGCATCCATGAGATGTTTCTTGCATAGTTATTATATTATATATTATATTAAATTATATTATATTATATTATATTATATTATATTATATTATATTATATTATATTATTATATTATATTATATTATATTATATTATATTATATTATATTATATTATATTATATTATATTATATTATATTATATTATATTATATTAATTATATTATATTATATTATATTATATTATATTATATTATATTATATTATATTATGATTGATATGATATAATATTATATTATATTATATTGCTGATGAATGCTTGAATCTGATTCCAATAACATAAAGGTACAACTTAAAAAAAATAAAAAATTACAGTGAAAAATTAATTCAGCATTCAGTGATATGTTTTCTCTGTCATGTGTCTGTATAGCAGCAAATCCAGGAGTGTGTCCAAGCAGACGTTATAAAGCAGAAGAGTGTACCCGGATACGTTTTGTGTCGTGTGCTGATGACAGTGATTGTGCCAGCAATGAGAAATGCTGCAGCAATGGATGTGGACTTCAGTGCGTGGCTCCAGTTACAGGTGTTATTATATTATATTATATTATATTATATTATATTATATTATATTATATTATATTATATTATATTATATTATATTATATTATATTATATTATATTATATTATATTATATTATGGAGCTGTTTAATGTTTTAATCTGATTGGTTGATGAATGTTTTAAGGTGTGCAGTTATTTTCATGGAAACGTACGGCTAAAGTAGCTCCAGACTAGACTGGGTAAACCCAGCCTGATCTGCCAGCGATTTGATTTCGCCCTGCAACTCAGTCTGGAAACCTGTACATTAATTTCTACTGCTTCTGTTACACTTTTGCGGGAACCAATCACAGACTGGCTTATCCACCTAGTGCTATTGGAGGGTTTAACTCGATGATGGATAGAGAAGCGATGGGTCGTTGCCCGTTGATCACGCCTCTTGTGGTCTGATTGGTTGAAGGACTATCCAAATGTGTACAGAGTCATTTGAATTATGCTTGTTTATCACGCCTCTTGTGCAGTAGAAAATACATATCAGACTCCCCAAACCAATGTTCAATCTTAAATTGAGCTTGGTCTGGTGAAAGCCAGACAAGCTCCAGACAGGTCTTGACCGCATTATGTACATGTCCATTTCACACCGCCAAATGATTTCAGTTATTTCAAAGGCCCTTACAGCCTACAACAGCAAAAGAATCAAAAACCTATAGTGAAAAATTCATTCAGCATTCAGTGATAAGTTTTCTCTGTCATGTGTCTGTATAACAGTAAAGCCAGGAGTGTGTCCAAGCAGACTTTATGAAGCATCAATGTGTGCCTGGATACGTTTTGTATCGTGTGCCGATGACAATGACTGTCCCAACAATGAGAAATGCTGCAGCACTGGATGTGGACATGAATGTATGCCTCCAGTTACAGGTATTATATTATATTATATTATATTATATTATATTATATTATATTATATTATATTATATTATATGAATGCTTGAATCTGATTCCAATAACATAAAGGTACAACTTAAAAAAAATAAAAAATTACAGTGAAAAATTAATTCAGCATTCAGTGATATGTTTTCTCTGTCATGTGTCTGTATAGCAGCAAATCCAGGAGTGTGTCCAAGCAGACGTTATAAAGCAGAAGAGTGTACCCGGATACGTTTTGTGTCGTGTGCTGATGACAGTGATTGTGCCAGCAATGAGAAATGCTGCAGCAATGGATGTGGACTTCAGTGCGTGGCTCCAGTTACAGGTGTTATTATATTATATTATATTATATTATATTATATTATATTATATTATATTATATTATATTATATTATATTATATTATATTATATTATATTATATTATATTATATTATATTATATTATATTATATTATATTATATTATATTATATTATATTATATTATATTATATTATATTATGGAGCTGTTTAATGTTTTAATCTGATTGGTTGATGAATGTTTTAAGGTGTGCAGTTATTTTCATGGAAACGTACGGCTAAAGTAGCTCCAGACTAGACTGGGTAAACCCAGCCTGATCTGCCAGCGATTTGATTTCGCCCTGCAACTCAGTCTGGAAACCTGTACATTAATTTCTACTGCTTCTGTTACACTTTTGCGGGAACCAATCACAGACTGGCTTATCCACCTAGTGCTATTGGAGGGTTTAACTCGATGATGGATAGAGAAGCGATGGGTCGTTGCCCGTTGATCACGCCTCTTGTGGTCTGATTGGTTGAAGGACTATCCAAATGTGTACAGAGTCATTTGAATTATGCTTGTTTATCACGCCTCTTGTGCAGTAGAAAATACATATCAGACTCCCCAAACCAATGTTCAATCTTAAATTGAGCTTGGTCTGGTGAAAGCCAGACAAGCTCCAGACAGGTCTTGACCGCATTATGTACATGTCCATTTCACACCGCCAAATGATTTCAGTTATTTCAAAGGCCCTTACAGCCTACAACAGCAAAAGAATCAAAAACCTATAGTGAAAAATTCATTCAGCATTCAGTGATAAGTTTTCTCTGTCATGTGTCTGTATAACAGTAAAGCCAGGAGTGTGTCCAAGCAGACTTTATGAAGCATCAATGTGTGCCTGGATACGTTTTGTATCGTGTGCCGATGACAATGACTGTCCCAACAATGAGAAATGCTGCAGCACTGGATGTGGACATGAATGTATGCCTCCAGTTACAGGTATTATATTATATTATATTATATTATATTATATTATATTATATTATATTATATTATATTATATTATATTATATTATATTAATTATATTATATTATATTATATTATATTATATTATATTATATTATATTATATTAATTATATTATATTATATTATATTATATTATATTATATTATATTATATTATATTATATTATATTATATTATATTATATTATATTATATTATATTATATTATATTAATCATATCGTCTCGGTTACGTATGTAACCCTCGTTCCCTGAGGAGGGAACGGAGACGTACG
The DNA here is from genome assembly GCF_949357685.1 of Gobio gobio. Lineage (NCBI taxonomy): Eukaryota > Metazoa > Chordata > Actinopteri > Cypriniformes > Gobionidae > Gobio > Gobio gobio. Next base: position 36,004,856 of record NC_137118.1, on the reverse strand, counting down.
TTAGTGACTAACGAATGGGGGTTTCGCCTAGAAGCCAATTACCTTCGAGGTGTGGGCATGCGGAATTTGCATGCGTAACTCCGCCCCACCGCGTGGGTATATAAGGAAGTACGCTGGCAACATCGCATTATGTATCTGCTGCGGAGCCAAGATCTGAACTCCGCGTTCCAGCAGCACAGCTGACGTGGCTGAGGAACGTACGTCTCCGTTCCCTCCTCAGGGAACGAGGGTTACATACGTAACCGAGACGTTCCCTTTCGTTCAGTCACTACGACGTACGTTAGTGACTAACGAATGGGGGTTCCAATATAACCGCGCCACTCAGCTGTCGTCCAGTGGCCTGCGTAAGTGTGAGATCCCGCCACTTAAGGCCGTAGGACTCCCACTTATCACAGGATTACCAAGGTACACTGGGAAGCATATCCCAGTGAGGGAATGCCAAAGATGCATACCCGTGGGGAGGACTTAGAGAGTACACATATGACCCGCTGTGGGCTGCATATGGGAAACTCTAGGGTACCAGCCGAAGGTGGATTTTTAACCCTAGGGGTGGCAGGGGCTTGCCAAGGGAAAGACACCTGCTCACTGAGGAGGCTTACGGTGGAAATACTCGTGTGGGGGTCGCCGGAGGGAACCATGCACACGGGGCACCTGGCCGGACATGAGGGTCTGGGCTCGAAAGGGCAGACTGAATTGATGTCGGCGTCAACAGTGCTGGAGGAGCTCAGGGCTCTCGGGGAGCTCACCTGAGGAGAATATCGCACGTATCTAGTCCGTGGAGTGGAGTGGCGAGCAAGCGAAGACACCTAGAGCCTGGTCCATTACCGGCCCCTCGGGGGGGCGAGTACATAGTCGGACACTGGCTCCACTCGGAGATTGTAGAATCTGGCGAATGTGTTGGGTGTCGCCCAGCCTGCAGCTCTGCAGATGTCTGTTAGCGAGGCGCCATGCGCTAGCGCCCAAGAGGAGGCCACACTCCGGGTGGAGTGTGCCCTCACACCAAGGGGACATGGTTGACCTTGCTGCTGGTAAGCCAAAACAATGGTGTCCACTATCCAGTGAGACAACCTCTGCTTTGAGAGAGCTCTTCCCTTCCGCTCTCCACCATAACAAACAAAGAGCTGGTCTGAGGTCCTGAAACACTGCGTCATGTCTACGTAAGCGCGGAGAGCGCGTACTGGACAGAGCAATGCCAAGGCTGGGTCTGCCTCCTCCAAAGGCAGCGCTTGCAGGTTCGCTACCTGATCTCTGAAGGGAGTGGTAGGAACCTTGGGCACATATCCAGGCCGGGGTCTCAAGATCACGTGAGAGTTAGCCGGCCCGAATACTAGGCACGCTTTGTCAACTGAAAAAGCCTGCAGGTCCCCGACCCTCTTAAGAGAGGCCAATGCGGTCAGCAGAGCCGTCTTCATTGACAGGAACTTAATGTCAACCGACCGCAAAGGCTCAAAGGGAGGCCTCTGCAGAGCACTTAGGACTACTGAGAGGTCCCAAGAGGGAACGAGAGGAGAGCGAGGAGGATTCAGTCTCCTCGCTCCCCTCAGAAACCTGATGATCAAGTCGTGCTGACTTACCTTTTTGTCTCCCAAGAGGTCGTGATGGGCAGATATTGCAGCCACATACACTTTGAGGGTGGAGGGAGACAGCCTTCGCTCCAGCCCCTCTTGGAGAAACTCAAGCACGGACCTGATCGGGCAATTCCAGGGGTCTTCTTGGCGGGAAGAGCACCAGGTGACGAAGAGGTTCCACTTCAACGCATAGAGGTGTCGTGTAGACTCTGCCCTAGCGGAAGTGATGGTGGCGGCCACCGAAGGTGGCAAGCCACTCAAAGCTGCCGCGTCCCGTCCAGAAGCCACACGTGGAGCTTCCAGAGCGCTGGACGTGGGTGCCATAGGGTGCCCCGTCTCTGAGAGAGGAGGTCCGGTCTCAGAGGGATAGGCCAGGGAGGGGCTGTCGCAAGGAGTAGCAGTTCTGAGAACCAGGTCTGGCCGTGCCAATACGGGAGCGACCAACATGACCAGCTCCTTGTCCTCCCTGATCTTGCTCAGTACTCGTGCGAGAAGGCTCACTGGGGGAAACGCATATAAGCGTAGGCCCTGGGGCAAGCTGTGCGCCAGTGCATCCGTGCCGAGCGTGCCCTCGGACAGGGAATAGTACAGGCTGCAGTGGGAAGAGTCTTGGGAGGCAAACAGATCTACCTGCGCATCACCGAACTGTTCCCAAATCAGCTGGACCGTCTGGGGATGGAGTCTCCATTCTCCAGGAAGTGGCTGAAGCCGTGAGAGCTCGTCGGCTGCACGGTTCAGGTCTCCCGGGATGTGGATAGCACGAAGGGACCTCAGGTGCTTCTGACTCCATAAAACGAGATGGCGGGCGAGTTGAGACATGCGGCGGGAGCGTAGGCCGCCCTGGTGGTTGATGTACGCTACTGTGGCCGTGTTGTCTGTCCGGACAAGTACGTGTTGACCCCTCAGCAACGCTCGGAAGCGGTGCAGGGCGAACCGTACTGCCAGCAACTCGAGGCAATTGACATGCAGAAGGCGCTGGGGTCCTGTCCAGGAGCCCGCGGCTGCTTGTCCATTGCACATGGCACCCCAGTCCATGGAGGAGGCATCCGTTGATACAACAACATGCCTGGAAACTCGTTCTAAGGACACGCCGGCCCGTAGAAAACTGAGGTTCGACCACGGAGTGATTGTCTGTAAGCAGGCCCGGGTTATTTGGACCCGGAGCGTGCCAGACCGCCGTGTCCATCTCGGGACTCGATCGCGAAGCCAGTGCTGAAGCGGTCTCATATGTAGCAATCCGAGCGGCGTTACCGCGGCTGCAGATGCCATATGCCCCAGAAGCCTCTGAAAATGTTTCAGTGGAACCGCACTCTTGCTCTCGATTTGACGGAGGCAAGTCAGCAGAGACTGCGCGCGCTCGCTCGTAAGCTGCGCGCACATGGCAACCGAGTCGATCTCCATACCGAGAAAAGAGATCCTCTGCACGGGGCAAAGTTTGCTCTTCTCCCAGTTGACCCGAAGGCCCAGACAGGCTAAGTGGTGGAGAACCAGATCTCTGTGTTCGCAAACCTGCTCTCGAGAGTGACTCAGTATGAGCCAGTCGTCGAGGTAGTTCAGGATGCGAACCCCGTGCTGCCGTAGGGGCGCAAGGGCTGCCTCGGCAATCTTCGTAAAGACACGAGGGGACAGAGATAGCCCGAATGGGAGGACCGCGTACTGGTTTGCCCGCCCCTCGAAAGCAAACCGTAGGAACGGTCTGTGTCGAGGTAGGATGGAGACATGAAAGTAGGCGTCCTTCAGGTCGATCGCTGCAAACCAATCGTCGGGACGAACGCATTCGAAAAGGCGTTTCGCTGTCAACATCTTGAACAGAAACTTGTGAAGGTAACGGTTCAAGATGCGCAGGTCCAGGATTGGTCTCAACCCACCGGTCTTTTTGGGTACAATGAAGTAGGGGCTGTAAAACCCGGACTTCATCTCGGCTGGAGGGACAGGTTCGATCGCACCCTTCGCCAGTAGGGTGGCAACCTCCGCTCGCATGACAGGGGCATTGGCCCCGACCATAGTAAAGCGGACTCCCCGGAAACAGGGAGGAACCTGCGCAAACTGAATCGCGTAGCCGCACCTGACTGTCTTCGCGACCCAGCGGGACAGCCCTGGAATCTGAAGCCAGGCTCCCAGGAACTGCACCAGCGGGGTCATTCGGACTACAGGCGTACCCGGTGTGGGGCAGCGATGCAGCGTTACCGACCCGGACAAGGGAGGCTGTTGGGCGTACCGCTGTGGGGGTACGGTTAACTGCTGCGTCCTGACAGAGGAGACCAGGGAAGGACGCAAACTCCACTGGGGTCTGCTCTGCCAGGAGGCTGGCGACAGAGTGGGATGCGAGTGGCGGGACCCGTGGGTGGCGCGCACTGACATCACCGATCTCTGGGGGCTCAGGGATGGGAGTGTTAATTCTTTCTTTGACCAGATTAGGGTGCTGCTGACCCGGGGGCCAGCAGCTGAACAAAGGATTCTCCCCCGGCCCTCCACCGGGGGAAGGAGTGGTCCTGCTACCATCTCCTGGAAAGAATTTCCCATCCCTGAGCCGTCCGTCTCAGGAGCGCCGCTTGGCCTGGCGTTTAGCGGTGCGCGGGGCGGCCTGAGGGGACTTGGACGCCTTCCTACGGCTTCCTCCGCGACCCGGCCCGGGTGAAGGCTGCTGCTTGGACCGGGTGGGAGGGGCGGGAGCCTTAGGAGGGCGTCCTCGGCGGCGAGCAGGCTGAGACGACTGTGCCGGCGGCTGGGTGGAAGCAGCAGCTGGCCGCCGAGGCAGTACATGTTTGAGAGCCTCAGTCTGCTTCTGGGCGGTTGAAAACTGTTGGGCGAAGTTTTCAACCGCTCCGCCGAAGAGGCCAGCCTGGGATATGGGGGCATCAAGGAAGCTTGTTCGCTCGGTGTCCCGCATATCGACTTCCTGATCTCATACAGAGCAGACGTGCCTTCTATCTGCTCCCCGCTCTGCTTTGGCGCTGATCTTTTGTCTTTTTTTCTTGACTCCCTGCTTGCTGGACTCCTGGAAATACTGAAATTGAATTAATTAACTGGTCTCTCAGCGTGATTGACAAGATTTTCTCACTGAGGAAAGGTGCTCCGGGAGAACCCACCTGCCCGGACGGGAACTTCCCCGCAGGCTACACGCGGGACGCCTGGAACAACTGGCAAGGCCTGTGCCTGGAAGTCCTGTCCGTGGAGGATATTGAGGATTTATTCATAATTGGCATTATGATAGTGGGGTTCCTATTTCTCGGCCTTGGGATTGCCCTGACCTATCGTAAAATTGGTAAGACAGCTGCCAGTAAATTCACCCAGCCGCTGTCTGTGGACATTAAAGAGTGCTTCGTGGATGTGTGTGACCGACTGAAGTATTAGATCAAAGAATGACATTGATTGAGGAGCTGTATCGTAACATCTCAGCCCGGACTGCGGAGACGCAGGGAAGAGTGGGCTCCATCGGGGGTCAGGCTAGTGAACTACTACGCAGTATGTCTGGTCTGACCATGAAATTGGATGAAATGTCCAGGTCCATTCATGAACCGGACGCTCGCCACTGACGCTGAGGATCAGAACGATTGATTGATTATGGTCCGGAAAATTACCGAAGATCAGCTAAATGGATTAAGATATTTTCCCTCATCCCAACGTCCAGCTTGTCCCTATCTCTCGGTTGGGAGGTCAGCTTGACAGCTGGGTCCTGCTATCTTGCTTTCGTTCCCTGTGCACGGCCATATCTCCTTTCAAGGACAAGCCACAGAACTGAACTTTGAAAACATCTTAAGTTATGGCTAACATTCTCACACAACACAGGAAGCTTCAAGACTCTTACTCGCATCACACACACCTTACCCCATCCCTGCCCCCATCCAACCGTCTGCCTCCCCTTTCCTCCTTCCTATCTCCCTTACTATTCCCAACAAAAAATCCCATCACGTGACCACGTGTACTGTGTGTACTATGTATGTAATGTTTGCATGTATGCTTAGCAATCTGCATTTCTTTATTTCCGGAGAGCGTGTGGCAGCGCTTTAAATAGCTGCGGCTCTGAGGCTTGCTCCAAACTTCATTTCGTTGCATTGTACTTGTACATGTGTAATGACAATAAACTTGAATCTCATCTCATCTCATCTCATCTCATATCGGCCAGGTTTAGCCACAGGTGTCGCTCCTGGACCACATTTGTGGACATCACTTGACCCAGGGAGCGTGCGGTCACCTTCGTCGCCCGGAGAGCGAGGTCGGTGGCGGCACGCAGCTCATTTAAGAGCCCCGGATCAACTCCACCCTCGTGCATGTCCCTGAGGATCCTGGCCTGGTAGACCTGTAGGATCGCCATGGCATGCAAAGAGGCGGCAGCCTGCCCCGCAGCTCTGTGCGATTTCACCACCAATGTAGATGTGAATTGACAGGCTTTGGAGGGGTGCTTAGGATCGCCTCGCCAGGTCGAAGCGCTCTGAGGACACAGTTGCATCGCAACAGAACGTTCAGTGTACCCGTTGGCCGCGGCCCCATCAAGGATGGAGAAGGCGGAGGAGACTGCAGACCGGTCACGGGAAGACAACGGGGACTTCCAGGACCGGGCAATCTCCTCATGCAGCTCGGGAAAGAAAGGTATTGAGGGCGGGGACTGACGTGAGTCAGCGCGGGCCCCCAGATACCAATCATCGAGCCGCGAGCGTTCGGGACAGGGCGGAGGGTTCCACTCTATCCCTAGACTCGCGGCTGCCCGAGACAGCATGGCTGTCAGCTTTGGGTCCGACTCGGGCAATGCTGGCGCGCCCGAAGGCGGCAGCACAGCCGAGTCATCATCCTCAGAGGACTCGAGCCCACCCTGTGATGCGGTGACCGACATCGCGTCATCTTCCGGAGCGCCAAACGAAATGGGCGGGGGAGCCGGAGCTGGCCCCGCGATTTCAGCCTGGACACTCGCGGGTTGCGGAACGCTAGAGGGAGGTGTGGCCCGAGGCATGAGCGTCGGGGCTTTGTTCCACAACGTAACCCTCAGGTCACCCTGACCACCAGCCGAAGTACCGGCCACGGGGGGCACGGTAGATCGGGGTGTGGTTGAGGGGACTCTCACTTCATTACGAAGATCCTTGAGTCTTGACCGCAGGACCGCGATGGTCATGTTCCCGCAGTGGGAACATGACTCATCCACGAACGCTGCTTGAGCATGCTGAACGCCCAAGCATACCAAGCAGAGATCGTGCCCATCAAAAGAATTCAGCGACCGGCCACACCCGGAAGTACACGGGCGAGACATCCTGAAAAGGACGTGCCACGTGTAAGCTCTTTATGAGAGGAAGCTTCGCAGAGATGCCGAAGCGCCCAGGGACCACACACCAGCTGTCAGACGGACCACTGCGCAGATCAGCAGGCAGGCAGTATGCGATCACTGGAACGCGCCGTAGATCCAACGCCTCTGGAAAGCTGCTCGTCTCGAAGGATTGACAAAGACTCAGTTGTAGGCTTGAAGGAGTGAAGAGGTTCTCTTGGCTCCAAAGCAGAAAATAATGCGATGTTGCCAGCGTACTTCCTTATATACCCACGCGGTGGGGCGGAGTTACGCATGCAAATTCCGCATGCCCATGGCATTAGCACGCCATTGGGCGCTGTTAAACACCTCGAAGGTAATTGGCTTCTAGGCGAAACCCCCATTCGTTAGTCACTAACGTACGTCGTAATGACTGAACGAAAGGGAACATATATCATATCATATCATATCATATCATATCATATCATATTATATTATATTATATTATATTATATTATATTATATTATATTATATTATATTATATTATATTATATTATATTATATTATTATATGATATTATATGATATTATATGATATTATATTATATTATATTATATTATATTATATTATATTATATTATATTATCAAATTCATTCAGATATGTTTTCTCTGTCATGTTTCTGTATAGCAGCAAATCCAGGAGTGTGTCCAAGCAGACGTTATAAAGCAGAAGAGTGTACCCGGATACGTTTTGAGTCATGTGCTGATGACAGTGATTGTGCCAGCAATGAGAAATGCTGCAGCAATGGATGTGGACTTCAGTGTATGGCTCCCGTTACAGGTATTATATTATATTATATTATATTATATTATATTATATTATATTATATTATATTATATTATATTATATTATATTATATTATATTATATTAATTATATTATATTATATTATATTAATTATATTATATTATATTATATTATTTTATATTATATTATATTATATTAATTATATTATATTATATTATATTATATTATATTATATTATATTATATTATATTATATTATATTATATAATTATATGATATTATATGATATTATATTATATTATATTAATTATATTATATTATATTAATTATATTATATTATATTATATTATATTATATTATATTATATTATTATATGATATTATATTATATTATATTATATTATATTATATTATATTATATTATATTATATTATATTATATTATATTATATTATATTATATTATATTATATTATATTATATTATACCACACACCAGCTGTCAGACGGACCACTGCGCAGATCAGCAGGCAGGCAGTATGCGATCACTGGAACGCACCGTAGATCCAACGCCTCTGGAAAGCTCCTCGTCTCGAAGGCTTGACAAAGACTCAGTTGTAGGCTTGAAGGAGTGAAGAGGTTCTCTTGGCTCCAAAGTAGAAAATAATGCGATGTTGCCAGCGTACTTCCTTATATACCCACGCGGTGGGGCGGAGTTACGCATGCAAATTCCGCATGCCCATGGCATTGGCACGCCATTGGGCGCTGTTAAACACCTCGAAGGTAATTGGCTTCTAGGCGAAACCCCCATTCGTTAGTCACTAACGTACGTCGTAATGACTGAACGAAAGGGAACATATATCATATCATATCATATCATATCATATCATATTATATTATATTATATTATATTATATTATATTATATTATATTATATTATATTATATTATATTATATTATATTAATTATATTATATTATATTAATTATATTATATTATATTATATTATATTATATTATATTATATTATATTATATTATATTATTATATTATTATATGATATTATATTATATTATATTATATTATATTATATTATATTATATTATATTATATTATATTAAATTATATTATATTATATCATATTATATTATCAAATTCATTCAGATATGTTTTCTCTGTCATGTTTCTGTATAGCAGCAAATCCAGGAGTGTGTCCAAGCAGACGTTATAAAGCAGAAGAGTGTACCCGGATACGTTTTGAGTCATGTGCTGATGACAGTGATTGTGCCAGCAATGAGAAATGCTGCAGCAATGGATGTGGACTTCAGTGTATGGCTCCCGTTACAGGTATTATATTATATTATATTATATTATATTATATTAATTATATTATATTATATTATATTATATTATATTATATTATATTATATTATATAATATAATATAATATAATATAATATTATATTATATTATATTATATTATATTATATTATATTTATTATATTATATTATATTATATTATATTATATTATATTATATTATATTATATTATATCATATCATATCATATCATATTATATTATATTATATTATATTATATTATATTATATTATATTAATTATATTATATTATTATATGATATTATATTATATTATATTATATTATATTATATTAATCATATCATATCATATCATATCATATCATATAATATTATATTATATTATATTATATTAATTATATTATATTATATTAATTATATTATATTATATTATATTATATTATATTATATTATATTATATTAATTATATTATATTAT